>NC_049170.1:143776350-144079446 GCF_009769625.2 Cygnus olor | reverse complement strand
ATGTTTCATGTTCAGGTAAATGATTCAGACATCAGAATGCAAACTAAATTATTCATTGTGAAGACAGTAATTTCTGATATTATTCAATATAATACATTTAAAAATTGCATTTCACTATTGCAATGATGATGCATTGACAAAATATGACAAAGTATTCCTTCCTAGAAAATGAATCGCTCAAAAATATGTATTTAATTAATAAGTTAACTATTTGCTTAGAGATTTCAGAATGCTTTAACTTGCTAAACATTTTTTATATTGGACTTTAGCACTTGTAAATATATATATATATTTATTTTACCTTTGTGAAATATCATGAGCTCAAAGTACCTAAGAAGGTACCTAAGTACCATTTGCTCTTTCTATTCTACATTTGTTTATAGGAGACCCTAAAGTTTAGGATAAAAGCAGTATTTTACAGTGCAACCCAGTATTGTATGTGAAGACTCTATATAGATCCCAGTTACTGACAGGTCATTCTTAAAATCTGGACAATTACTGTGATTCCTGACAGAAACTGACAAGTTCAGTCTTGGTCAAAGTAGATCATATACTTACTGAGACTTGCCTCACTAATGACACGCAGACTGTTCCAGAGTGAGTGAAAAGCAAAACAACAACAACAACAAAATTTCTATATGAGCAAAACTTTGGATTAAAAAAAAAATATCTGTTTAGTATTGTTATATGTGACTCTTGAGTGGATCTTATTCCAGCTACCTCTTCTAAACTCAGACACCAACTACTGTACTTTAAAAATCAAAGCTATTGAATTTGGTATTTCTTTTGTAAGGAAATATTTTGGAAATAGTCCAAAAGTTAGAAAAAGTATTTTCACTGAAGAGGCTGGATCAGGTCTTTAATTTCTACATTTATTTTATCAGGACCTGCTAGCAACTAGAGACAAAATATTTCTAGCGGTTATCTTCATTCTTTTACTACAAATCTTTTGCTTTACGTTCTTTCTACACAGACAATCTTACAAGCAAATGTGGTTAACCCTCTGCCCTTGGTTAAAATTAAGTTCAAAACTGTCAAAATTAAGTGAATTAATTATATTAACTTAATTAACTAAATTAATTAAATTAAACAAAAAACAACAACAACAAAACTTAAGTCCAAAAGAAAGGTTTCAATACTAGACCTTTTCAGCTACACTGATGATGGGCAAAATATTTCTTACCATTTCTTAACAGGGTTAATGGAGGATCATCCCTTGGGTATATGAAAGTATTCAGTCTGACTGAACTGCATACTATCTGGGCTGTGTACTATCTACTCTAATGCTGACTACATTATATTGTAAAGCATTTCTGCCAAGGGTTCCTGTTATTTATTGTTTTTTGATTTGTTCCTGATCCAAGTTGTTTATTTCTCTTAAGGTTCAGAAATATTGTCAATAATCATTTTTTTTCTATTTTGAAATTTTACATTCTTTTTCCTGACTAGCAGAAAAACAATGGTTCAGAGAGACCAATATAGTGTTTCTGTTTTTTTTTTTTTTCCCAATTAAAACACAGCTAATAAGAATACTTATACAAACCATTATTCTGACAAGCTGATTAGAGTAAAAATGTTATACAAAGCATATTTTATCTAATATTTCTCTTTTTTTCTTCTACAGTTTCAGTATAGAACCAAATTATGATTTTCTTTATATCTATGATGGGCCAGATAGTAATAGCCCACTAATTGGAAGCTTTCAAGATAGCAAGCTTCCAGAGAGGATAGAAAGCAGTTCAAATACCATGCATTTGGCTTTTCGGAGTGATGGGTCTGTTAGTTTCACTGGATTCCACCTGGAATACAAAGGTAAATAGAATCACTTTTGTTTTCTATTTAAAATGTTTGAACTATTAGTGTAAAGTTTAATCTGCTTTAATTTTTCATAGATGTCTTCCTAGAAATATATTGGTTTTGTCTATAGCTATGATAATGTGTATATGTACACATATCTATATGTATATGTACATAAATTTATATATGTACATGTATTCATATCTATATGTACAAAATATAACATAAACATACTAATTTAAGTCAGAACCTCTGATATATGATTTAATTTGGCTGATACCCAATAATGTTAAATGCATGACTCAAAAAAAAAAAAAAAAAAAAGACATTGGTTTAAATGTTTCAAAAATATTGATACAGTGAAAAAACTTTAGAGCACTTTTTTTTTTTTTTCCAGAATATAATTAGTTTTTATTTTTCCTTTATAGTAGGGCATATTGAAATATTTGAATTTATGATTCCTGTCAAATGAAATTGTGTCCTAGAAGCTAGAAGACCAATAGTGAAAATTTAGAGGTAGACTTTTGTATGATACATCTATCTACATATCTCAGACAGAAATCTCTGAGGTCATAACACAATAAACAGGAAAATACAGGCTTGTAAAAGTCATAATCAGTACAGCCTTTCAAAATTCTCTGTGTGACTCAAGAAACAGAAATATTCATTATAAAGTGAATAGAAAAAATATCCAATAATCTGTAAAGACAACCAGAGGGAAAACAAGGATATTGCTAGAACAGTGGCAATACAGACTAACCTCTTTTGACTGATTTTCTTTTTGATTTATTCTGAAAGAAATTAGTAAAGGTGAAGGTATACAAGGTGAAAATATGTTACTTTGGTGAATTTTTTTTACTTTGGAAAACCCACAAAGTGTCCTTTTACTTTGCTAAAGCCTTTGGATTCTATGTAGGTAAAGAAAATTGTCTTCACAATATGATCTGGTCCTAATATGTTAAAAGTAGCTCTTCAACATGTTGATGGTAAACCCAGGTGTATGCACTGTTCCACATCACTTTAAAATATTTCTTCTTGCTTCTCAATTACATTGAAGAATGATAAATGATAAATGAAGATGGGAGTGATATAGAAAGTAGTATAGGGATGCAGAACTTTTTAAGAACAAGCAACTCTTGATTTTTCAAAAGGACCAATCTTTTTTCTGTTGTGCTGTTGAATACATTCTTGTCTTATGGAATTAAAGGGTTTCTCTCATACAACAATCAAAGCTGGGAAGATACTCACTAGGGACACAGTCTCTTCTCATTCTTGATCTAGGTTTAAAGAAAGAAATGAATCGCTTTAGTTTGGAATAGAGGATGAATTCTATTTCTAACATTACTATTAGTCTGTGTCTGTGCCACTAAAATCACTCATTTCTTTCTGTGCTTCTAAGAATCTCTAATCTCAAAGAAAATATATAGATCTTCCCGTTCTGTAAAGGGACTGGAAATCTAAGTAATATGAGGATGTAGATAATAGATTATATGTGTTTTTTTATTATTATTTTATTTTATTTTATTTTATTTTATCTGTATGCAAGTAAGGGATAGTTTGAGAGAGTAATCAACCTAATTCTAATTTTTCCTGTTTACCTGATATGTTGTCTTTCCTGCTTTTGTCAGAATATCTGGAGTATGCATTTCAACATCTGCCTTTGAAGACTGAGACATAAACCAAAGGAGCTATTTTAAAACTGCCGATAAAAATAACTTCAAGAATTAGTAAATTTGGACAAATCAAACTCTGATAAGCAGAGGGACACCTTGTTCAGTGAATTATTCAGTTTTAATTGGGACTGTCTGCTAAATTTGACCTTGCACTGCTTAATTTATTTTTAGGGGTATCATAAGAGTAATAAATGTCAAGTCTTAAAATTTGAAAGGGATCTAACTGTTATGAGATATTAGATAACAAAAGAACATTTGTAACATTTCATAATAATTATTTAAATTGTTCTTAGTGTCTTACATGTTTATTTCCAGTCTGTGTCTACATGTTTAAGAGTCTGGAATAGTTTAGTAAACATCCTCAGATTCAAAGCAAAAAGTCAAGCAGCAATGAATGAATGTTTGAAAACGAAAACAAAAATTCAGACTATGGTTTGAATAGGACAGCTTTTACATTTAAAAAGAAAGGAAATATTTTCACCTACATGATTCTGTTTTTTTCTATATTCTCTATTCTATATATTTTATAATATTCTGATCTGTTTTATTCTAATATTGCCATTAGTGGATTGTAAATATTAAAGCATTGTAAGCATGACATTTGCAATAGAAAAATGACATCCAGTTAACTTAGCCAAAAATAATAACTACATTAATAAGGAAAAAACTCTTAACAGAATGTTTTATGAACCTAGTGTCTTTTGAACTCCTAATGCGTGACTGGGCAGGCAATGTACTAAGCAGTTATTAATGGTGTGACATACAATAAATGAGGCAGAGGAAGGGAAAGAATTTATTTAAGGTGTACACTTACAAGTTTTAAACTACTTTGAGTAAGAGCTGTTGTTTTGTGAAGGGTTAACATTTTCAAGAGCAGAGAATGATTGGATTATTGAGGAAAGTAACTACAGATAGTATTGTTGTAGATGACTGACACAGACCACTTGGCCAAGAAAAAAACACATTATATCTGGAAGAAACGTAGCCTTGGTAATCTTGGGGGATTTTAATTACTCCAATAGCTTCTGCAGGGCATCTCTTGACTGTGTTTGTTACAATTTCTTGATGCAGTTGACACCCTAGCTGACCAGAGCAAATTCTGAAATTCTGCTGGAATGGTTACTCACTTAACAGAGAAATGATCAGTGCTGTGATGGTCAAGGGCAGCCTTATAGAAAATTGAAAACAATAAGAAACCTTTAATTGTTGGACCAGATGATCTTGGAGGTCTTTTCCAACCTTAATGAGTATATGATTCTGTGAATATGGTGGTCCATTGCTCAGTGGGCTAGGGACTCAATGAATAGGAATGAGAAAAGTTTGTGGTACTTAATACCTTTTTACCTCAGGTATGTTTTGTCCCCAGTTCTGCCTGAGCATACTAGCAGGGTTTGTTGGAGTGTAGCTTTATCCACAGTGGAGTAAGAAAGAGTTAGGAAGCACTTAAGTCAATCAGGTGTATGTAAATTAATTGGAAATGCTGTGGTTTCATCCGGCAGGGAGCTAGGCACCACAGAGCCATTCACTCACTCCTCCTCCCTGTTGATAAATACAGGTTAATACATATATATGCACAAAACAAGTGATACACAATGCAATTGCTCTACACCAGCCAAATGATGCTCAGATGCTCAGACAATCCCTGATCAGTAGCTGCCCTCCTGGCCAACCCTCCTAGTATTATTGGTCTACATGTTGTCATATAGTATGGAATATCGATTCGGACAGTTTGAGTCAA
Source organism: Cygnus olor (assembly GCF_009769625.2). Classification (NCBI taxonomy): domain Eukaryota; kingdom Metazoa; phylum Chordata; class Aves; order Anseriformes; family Anatidae; genus Cygnus; species Cygnus olor. The sequence goes on along the minus strand of NC_049170.1, from coordinate 144,074,238 downwards.
CTGTCCTGGTACTGTCCCCTCCCAACTTCTTTTGATCTTTTGCACCCCCAGCCTCCTCTCTGGTAGGTCAGTATGAGAAACTGAAGACAATGACTTCGTGTAAGCACCACTCAGCAACAACTAAAACATCAGGGTAGAGGGATAGAGAGATATTGTCCAAGAAGCCAGGGATCAGGTTAGGAAAACCAAAGCCCTTTTAGAATTAAATTTGGCCATGGACATCAAGGACAATAAGAAAGGGTTTTGTAGGTACATTGGTGATAAAAGGAAGACTAGGGAAATGGTGTGCCCTCTCCAGAAGGAAACGGGAGACGTGATCACCTGGGACATGGAGAAGGCTGAGTTACATAATGACTATTTTTTCTCAGTCTTCATGGACAATAGCTCCAGACACATGGCCCAGGCCCCAGAAGGCAAAGGGAGGGACTGGAAGAATAATGAACTTCCCCGTGTAGAAGCAGATCTGGATCAAGACCATCTAAGGAACCTGAAGGTCCACACGTCCATGGGACCTTATAAGATACACCTGTGGGTCCTGATGTTAGCGTTCATGAAGACACATAATCCACAAAGTGATTATATGAAGGTGTTTTATTAGGCGCCGGAAGTTAGGGGCATGCCTGCCCAAATCTAACTTCGTCCGATTTGTTCACTTAGTTCTCTTTTATCTCCTAAAATATTACATATGCATTAGGTTTCACAACTCATCTATGCATATTCATTTCCTAGCTCTGCCTAGCCTCGCTTCGTATGCTAATTATCTTATCAGTCCTTCTGCTCTTGCGTATTACTCTCTGGTGGTCATCCGGGTGGTCGTCGGGATGAAGTAAGATGTCTTCATCAGAATTGAACTTTTTAACCTTTTCTTCTTACGCATGCTCTCTGAGCCCTCAGTCTCAGTCCAAACCGCAAGGTTGGTTTGATCCAGTTCCCAGGGTCCAAGAGGCCCCAGTTATCTAGATGTCTTGCAAATTGAGCATTCTTTTAGTCCTCCTTACTCCTCATCATGAATCAGTGCATTATCTCATGCTATCCTTGCACATATATTTTGTATATTCCAAGCGCAGCCCTGGAACAGTACTTCGCAAATGTAACACATATTAAGCAATATTGTATTACTTCATCTTCTATTACCAACACTGATGGTGCTCCAGTCCTCCAAACTTATTCGTTACCCTCCTCTGGACTCGCTCCAGAAATTCTATGTCCTTCTTGTACTGGGGAGCCCAGAGCACTGCAGGTAAGATCTCACTAGGGCTGAGTATAGGGAGGATCACCTCCCTTGTTCTGAATGCACCCCAGGATACCATTGGCCTTCTTGGCCACAAGGGCACATTGCTGGTTCATGGTCAGCCTGCTGTCCACCAGGATTCCCAGGTCCCTCTCTGCAGAGCTGTTCTCCAGCAGGTCAGCTCCCAACCTGTACTGGTGCTTGGGGTTATTCCTTTCTAGATACAGGACCCTGCACTTGCCCTTGCTCAACTTCATGAGGTTCCTCTCAGCCCAACCTTCCAGCCTGTTAAGGTCCCTCTGAATGGCAGCACAGCCCTCTGGGGTATAAGCCACTTCTCCAAGCTTTTTATTGTCAGCAAACTTGCTGAGGGTGCTCTCCATTTCACTGTCAAGATCGCTGATGAATTAGTTGAACAAAACTGGACCCAGTCTGGGGGACACCGCCTCCAACAGGCCTACAGGCCTCCAACTAGACTCCACACCACAAGGCACAGCACTCTGAGCTCTGCCATCCATTGAATTATCAATCCACCTCATTGTCAGATCATCTGGGCCACACTTCCTGAGCTTGTCTATGAGGATGTTATGGGAAACAGTGTCAAGGACCTTGTTGAAGTCAAGGTAGACCACATCCACCACTCTCCCCTCATCTTCCCAGCTAGTCATCTCATCGTAGAAGGCTATTGTATTGGTTAAGCATGATTTTCCCATGGTGAATCCATGCTGACTACTCCTGATCACCTTCTTATCCTCCACATGCTCGGAGATGACCTCCAGGATGAGCTGCTCCATCACCTTTTCAGGGATGGAGGTGAGGCTGACTGGCCTGTAGATTTCTGGCTCCTCCTTGCCCTTTTTGAAGACTGGATGACATTGGCTTTCTTCCCATCCTCAGGAACCTCTCCTGTTGCCCACAACCTTTCAAAGATGATGGAGAGTGGCCTAGCAATAACATTGGCCAGCTCCCTCAGCACACGTGGGTGCATTCCATCAGAGCCCGTGGATTTGTTTGTCAGGTTTGCTTAAATGATCTCTGACCCGATCCTCTTCAACCAAGGGAAAGTATTCCTTTCTCTGGACTTCCTCTCTTCTCTCCAGGGTCTGAGATTCCTGAGGGCTGATCTTAACAGTAAAAACTGAAGGAAAAAAAAGCAACTCTGCCTTCTCTGTATCCTTTGTCACCAGGGCACCCACCCCATTCAGCAGCAGGCTGACATTTTCCTCAGTCTTCCTTCTTCTACTGATGTATTTGAAAAAGCCCTTCTTGTTGTCCTTGACAACCCTTGCCAGATTAAATTCTAAAATAAAATTCCAAAATTAAATTCCAAATACCTGTAAATAACAAGAAAAGGAGATAAATTTCATGAATATTTTGATACTGTAATCTCCAGTAACAAAGGAATAACTAAATGAAAATACACGGTCTATTATATACAGTCTGTCGTATACAGAGGTATAGTCATTCATTTGGGATTTATTATTTTTGAAAAAAAAAATCTTTTTTGCATGCTTTTTATTTTGTCACAAGCTACTCATATTGCTTTCCCCCATTTATCTGTTTTCAGACTATAGGTCTTAAAAATAGAATGTTTCTAGTCTACTGAGGCAGTGACCATAAGATCTGACTTCATGCGACTGGATAACTACATCATTGTTCAGAGTGAACTCTGGATAAATAGTTCTTGTGATGGCAATCGGGGAATAATCTGGGAAAAATATAAGAGAGATGGTTTGGTTCACTATATAGCAATGTACTCAGTTTTTAAAATAAAGGAAAGATGACAACAGTCACAGGAAATTGATGTAAAAGGGAGGGATTCTTTTAAAAATAAATAAATAAATAAATAAAAGTGAAGAGTGCATTATGTGACTACAGGGTGCTCAAAGAAGACCTTGAGAGAATTCTAGAAAAACATGCGATGTTTTAGATTATATTCAGAATTTTCTTTACATGTTTTTCTTTTATAGCAAAACTACGTGAGTCTTGCTTTGATCCTGGAAACATAATGAATGGAACGAGACTTGGAATGGATTATAAACTGGGCTCAACTGTCACTTATTACTGCGATGCAGGTTATGTTCTTCAAGGATATTCTACACTAACTTGTATCATGGGAGATGATGGAAGACCTGGATGGAACAGGGCCCTGCCCAGTTGTCATGGTAAGAACAATTTTTCATTTATTAGATTTGCTACTTTTATTCTTGCTTTGTTGCATGGAAGAAACAGTACAAAATTAGAAGAAACAATTTTAATAAATTTCTTGTTTAGAACAAAAGCTCTTTTCAGTTATATGTTTATTAACTCTAGATAAATATTTCTGCAAATTTTTAATGCCGTTGGACAAGTATTGCTAAAAGTTGTTATTGAGTATAGAGGTGAATAGTAATGCTGTTCTCTATGTCTACGTGAATTCTTGAATTAGCAAATTTACAGCAGAGTATACAGATATCATGCCATAGACATTTATTTAAATACAGTATTAAGTATACTCTGAATGCCACAATGTATTTTTGTTTCTTTTTGTTATTATTGCTTTTTCAACCATATAAATAAAATATTTTGTTTATTCAAAATCACATCATTTGCAGTAAATAAGGCTAATGGTATCCTGGGATGCATTAGATAAAGGTATTGCCAGAAGATGATCCTTTTCCTGTACCTTCAGCACTAGTAAGGTCACATCTGGAGAACAGTGTCCTGTTCTGGACTCCTCAGTATAGGAGAGGCGTGGAGCTAATGGAGGTAGTCCAACAAAGGGTGATCATGAAGGCACTGGAGCATCACTTGTATGAGGAAAGGTTGAAACTCTCTAGCCTAGAAAAGGGTCTTGGGCAGGATCCTGCTTGGGCAGGATCTCATCTATGTGTACAAATATTCTAAATGAGTTTGGAAAGAGGATGGAGCGAGGCTCTTATCAGTGATGCCCAGTGACAATGGGCACAAACTGAAACATAGGAGGTTCTGTCTGATTATCAAGAAACACTTGATTACCATGTGGGTGAGAATACTGGCACAGGTTGTCCAGAAAAGCTGTGGAGTCTTCATTCTTGGAGGTAATTCAAAAGGTGCCTGGACAAGGTCCTGGGCAACCTGTCCCCCTGCTTGAGCAGGGAGGTTGGACAAGGTGACCTGTGGAGGTCCCTTCCAACCTCAGTCTTTCTGTGATTTTGTGATTAAACCTGTTGGACATGTGGTCCCTATAAAAATTCAGCCTTGAATTGCACCAAACATCCAATCCTTCAAACTTTTATGGATATGAATAATTCTATTAATACATTAAATATTCCATGAATAATACTGATTTCAGTAACCTCTTGACTTTTAGTAATATTACCACTATCTCAAGCACAAGAATTTTCAGAATTAGATACTAAGAAAAGATTTGATCACAATTTTCCTGATATTATTTTAACTCTTTCCAGCAATTAATAACCAGTACAGAAAAAAAAAAAAAAAACAAAACACCACCACCAACAACAAAAACAACCAAAAGAAAAAACTCCTATTTTCACATATTCTATATTTATCACAAAACATGTATCAAATAAATAACCAGTAAAGAACATGAAAATGCCAAATTACAAAACCAACATTTGCTTTAAAAGTTAAAATGAGATTTCTTCAATATCATCTTAATTTCAGCTCCTTTAAATAATTTGAAGACAAAACGTAGTGAACACATTTCCAATTTAAATATATTTATTTTAAATAAATTTGTTGTTGTTGTGTACTTAAATTTATATTGCAAACTGAATGTGGTATTATGAACAAAACAGAACAAAAAAGAGTAAATGTAAATTCACAACTAACAGAATAACCAAGCTCTGAATTATAAAAGTATGAGGACTTGAAGAACTTTATTATATTCATTATCCACCAAAGCCATTATAGGAATGAACACCAAACTTCTGAAATTGTCTACAAACTTGTACATATGCAGTGGAAGTCAGGTGTTTCTTCCTCATTTTAAAATGAGATATGAATATTGTTTAGGTGTTTTCTAGGGAGGAGTCAGGAAGGCTGTTATGTCTTAAAAAAGGTTTCCTTCTTTTGGGAGGTCTTTTTAATAGATAAAGAAAGATAAAGAATGTATTTATTAATTATTCAATAATTGTGACTACTAAGGACATTTATAGGTAGCAGTATATACTTCCAGTACTGTCTATTTTGACAGTCACTGAAGGGAGAGTGTTTTTGCTTGGAAGGACTGCCAGACTGGGGGATAATACCATACCTACCTCAGAGGGGTTTTGTGAGGCTTAAACAACTGTTAGCAAAGAATTTTGTGGCCCTCAGAATTCAGCACTACACAGTCTATAGATGTATGAAACGTTGTCATGTACATGCAAATGGGGGGCTCACATGGATGCAGCCCCTAAAACTAAGGTGCTTTGCATGGCAGAGTGAGGGGTTGAGTGAGATTGATCTCATGAAGTAACATGTTTCAAGAATGAGAAACCAAACTGCAAATTATCTGTTCTTTGTGTTTTGTTGTTGTTTAGTTGTTTTTTTTTCAAGTATTTTGTAAAAGTGAAAACATTTAAATTAATGACCTGCAAAAATCAAGTTGTTGCAGTAAGTGTGAACAATAATGCAAAGAATTATTTACTTCAGCTAATGCAGATTGAGTATCTAGAAGAAAAACAACTTTGGATGCACCTGTCTGACATAATATGCTTTAAAATGTGCTAATTATAAAAATAGTTATAGGGTTCTGAATGTATGTTTACTCGTTTTGTAGTAAAGTTACCTGTTTTGTGTAATGAAGGTGCTTAAATTAAATAATTAAATAATTATTAATAACAGGGGAAAAATATACTAAAATGGGTAGTGGAAAGCTGTCAACGATTCTAACGGGACTGTTTGTGTTTTTTTGAGGGGGTTGGTTTGTTTGCTGTTTTTGTTTGTTTGTTTGTTTCTGGATGAACAAGGTCTTATTTCAAAGATGGTGGGTCCCCTACTTTCTTAGGATAGGATGTCACAACTTAAGATCCATTAAAAAACCCTTGGCTTTGTAGTTTTCACTTACACTTCTTTTATTGCTTTTTATCCAGTTCAGAGTTGATGAAGATTCGTAAATACGTTGCTGTGATGTGTTATATGTGTATTTTACCACATAATCAATGCTTTCCATTTGGGGGGAATTTAACTCAAGAAAAACGGAACATTTATTTACCTGTTAGAAAGACAATAACAGTAGATTAGCTTTCAATTGCATGGAGCTGGCTGAAGCAATTTGTGAGCTGAGTTTTTGAGCCTGGTAACTGTCCAGTCTCACCTAAATAAAAAAAAAAAAAAAAAAAAAAAAAAAAAAAAAGCGTAGTAGAGAATTGACATTCTTCCATGTTGCCAACAATATTTTTGAAACTCCATAAAACTGAGTGTTGTAATAAAATTGGTATACAATACACGTCAGTTTATGTTGTGTGTATTTTTTTCCACTTCTCTATTTGTTTTGAGAACCTGAATATACTTTTTTTTTTTTTTTTTTCTGAAAACCTGATCATCCTTTATTATTGAAATTTTTTGATCTAAAGCTTTAGGTATAAAGGCAGTAAAGAAGTTTGTTTAAAAATTACCTATCATTGCCTAAACCTTTACACTTTTAATATTTATTTAGAATTGAGGATCTTCTATCCTGTGAGTCATATTTAGTTGTATGGCTTTATAGGGGGGAGTGAGGCACCTCAGAATGTGAAAAAGAAAAATATTACTAAAGAGTATTTTCATTTTGCCTATGTTTGGAGCTAAGGAGGACAGACGAGAGGTACAAATAACGTTCAACACTCCAGATGTCTCTCAGGGTTCAAGGGACATGCTTTCTAACATGCAGAATTGGTCTCATAAAGATAGTTCAAAGAGCATAGATGAGCTTTTTTTCATTTTAAAGAGAATTTTGTTGCCAGTAATATTTGATCATTTACATTAAGAAAATAATTAGATAAATAACATGGAAAAACTTGGTATCAGGGTGAAACTGATATACAGCAGTCCAAAGTCAGACTTCCTCGTTGCAATAAATACTGATACTTACTCTGAATATTAAAAATAAATAAATAAATAAATATTCTCCTCAAGAGGAGAATGGAGTACCATCTCTTTACCTATTCTCAAAAACTTCTAATAGTTTAATACATATTCCTGGGAGACTGTAGGTGAGTTTGAGGGATCCATTTAGATAGAGTGGTTAAGGGTCTTGTTCTAAGGTATAGCTTCTGAGATAAAATATGGGGAAAAAATTTCCCACTCATAATTAAAAAGAAAATGTAGGCCAGGGTTCTGTGATATTGAAAGGGCAATTGTTTGGGATGGCTTTAAGCATGCTCTGAAAATGTCTGCTACATCAAGTGCCATAGGAAATACTTACTGAGGAACACTGGTGTTCTGGGTCTGGTCAGGCTTCAGCATGAGCTAGCTAATGAATTACTCAGTCTGTCAAAACATGCTTTCCTGGGAACGGGCAAAACTAGAAAATATGAGTGTCTACAGACACTGAAAGTTAATAACTTGATTTTGGAGCTAGATAAAAGCTGAATAAAGGCTTTCACGATCATAGAGGACTAGTTTTCCAAAATCTATTCAGCGCAGAGAGCTAATATTTCTGCAGGTGTACCTTTATGCACCAAATATTTTTTACGGCGTAGTCCTATAAGATTAGTCATTAGGCATGACTTGCATTTGGTTGAAGTCATTATTCAAGATGACCTTGGGTGTCTCTAATAAGTGTAATAAGTGTGGGAAGCGAACCAAATCATAGGCTTTTTATTATTATTATTATTATTTTTTTATTTTAATGAACACATGCAAAGATTATTCAGGCTAATATGCTAAGCTATTTGGCATTTCGTGGTGGATGTTAAGAACAGGATGTAATTAACACATGCAGATGCAATGTTCCCATGACAGAGATGATGATAAATAATTTCTCTTAACTGCACCAACTCTAGGTGTTGTTTTTTTTCTTGTTTGTTTGTTTTTTACAACTGTTCACAAAATTGCAAAAGGCCTGTAGTGGAAAATCAAATTTATGACTGAGTGTTATACCTTGTTCCTAACAGAAGAAATAATTTCTTGACCACTAAAAAATATTGCTACATTTCTTTATAGTCAGTTGTTTAGTCCTCGGAAATATGTGAGTACAGACTTCAAATGATCTCCATCTGAAGGACATAGCTAACAGTCTCACATATTGTCATAAACTGCCTATGCCATGATTTCTCTCCCTCTTTTTTTTTTTTATAAGACATCAGTACTTAATATATTCATATGTGCTATTTTTTGTAAGATGTGTTTAAAAGAAAATCAAAAACCAATTCCACACCATAACATTTTAAAACAACAGAAACATTCTTAATTATGATTGCAACAAGAAATATTAATTTCTAATCTTAGGGGCATCAATACACAATTACATACCATATCAGTTTGTTGATTACAGAACATGCTAAAGACTGGATGCATATGAAGAAGGAAGTGAGAACCTTGAATTACATGTCCACTCCTTTGTCATATGACCTGAAGGATTATTTGCATTATTAGGAGTTTGGAAAAGGGGTGCCTGCAACCATATCATCTCCCAAAGTAATGTTTCCCTAAAAACTGAAATGTCAGAGGAAATACCTTTGTTTTGGCCCTGAGATTGGCTCTTGGTTTAATTTGCTCTGACTTGTGCTTTTCTGAAACCTTTTAGGATGTTAAACCTTTTAGGATGGAAGGCTGCACAGAAAAGCTTAATATTGCTATTTATTATTCTACAATACAATACAAGTTGACAGCTTTTTCATCAGTTATGCAATATTGATCACTTAATCAGGAACTTTACAGGAGGATTTTTAAGGCACTTTTTACACAGTAAAGCTATGATTCTAATGTGGTGATTGCATACCAATGTGGCCTTTTTGAAACCATGACTTTAGTCAGCCAATTATTTGGCTGGCTCAGCATAGTCAGGCTGAGTACTATTACAAATCAAAAAAAAAAAAAAAAAGACAAATACATATTAACCATTATTGACTATATTCTTACAGATTTGAATCCATAAGAATATAAGAGACTAAAGCACATATATTCCTGGATTACTTTTATTTAGAAAAGATAGGTTAAAATAAGGTTGAATTTCTAGGTATTCTAATTTATATCATTTAATATTGCTCAAGTACATTAAACACATTTAGTTAGAACGAGCATTTGCTTATCTATTTGATGTAAGTTAGAAGTATTTTTGTGTTTATAGTATTTTGTATTTCAAGATTTTGATTAAAGCAGTTGGAACATTCGTTAGCATATTTGTTCCATTCTGCACATTTGCAGTACAAATCTAGAATTATTGGTTATATTCTCAATTCTTCAACTATCACACATAAGCAAATAAAAAGAAGATTTTGAAAAGCACAAAAAAGTTGTTAGAAGCCTAATATTCATTAATGTCTATCTTTCCACCTGTGGTATTTAACATTTTTACCTTTATCAAAAAATAAATAAATGTTTCTAGGAAAAAACAACAACAACAAACAAAAAAACTAGTTTTCAATAGAAAGAACAGATCAAATTCATGTCTAATTGTACTTCAGGTCAGGACTTTTTTACAATGATACTATAGATGTATAGTAATAGCTGCATTTTGAGTTGACTGCAGTTACTGCACATTAATTTATTTTCCATTGTAGTTTTGTTCCTAAGAGCACTCATGTCTAAATCCTTCCAATATTTCATAAATTTTATGTGCCAGGCTGATACTTGATTTTGCATTTCTTTGCAAGAGGCTTGCAGAGCCTCAGTATTGTTAATTTTCTTTAATATAATGTATCTGCAACAGAGAATTAAGTTTACAGTTAATACATTGTCTTCATGCTTTGAAGATGGCAAAGGATTTAGTGAGATGGTGGAAAAGAAGCAGAGATACAATGAAGATACAAACCCAGGATGGCTTATAATCACTAAAGAAGAATTTGTTGCAGAATTAAGCCTCTGAAATCTGATCTTTATCCTTCTCATCTTAAGAAATGGCTTCAGTCAGAAACTTTGAGAATGACATGATTTTAAATGGTTGGCATTTATGATATAAAGAAAGCAACAAAGCCCTTCAGAGAGTTGTTTGCAGGAATGCAAAGACCAACGTTATTCAGCATTCCATTAAGGGAGAAAAGTTCTAAAGGTATTATTCTAAAGGTTAAAACACATGGAAGAGGTGGCATAAGTGATGAATTTATAGATGTTCATTTATCTGCTTTGCAAGCCTGACATTTTGATGTAAAAGAAATTTATCCCTACTAATTTTAAATTTGAATTATGACTAGCTAAATGATATTATTATGGAAGAGATGTCATTCAAAGGGACCTGGACAGGTTCATCAAGTCCAAGTGCAAGGTGCTACACCTGGGTCGGGGCAATCCCAGACAAGAGTACAGACTGGGAGAAGAGCTCACTGAGAGCAGCCCTGCGGAGAGAGGCTTGGTGGTTCTCATGGAAGAAAGGCTCGACATGAGCCAGCAGTGTGCACCCGCAACCCAGAAGGCCAACTCTGTCCTCAGCTGCATCAAAGGAGGTGTGACCACCAGGATGAGGGAGGTGATTGTCCCACTCTGCCCTCATGAGGCCCCACCTAGAGTACTGCATCCAGGTTTGGGGCCCCCAGCACAAGAAAGATGTGGACCTGTGGTCCAGAGGAGGGCTACAAAGATGATCAGAGGGCTGGAGCACCTATCCTCTGAGGAGAGGCTGAGAGATCTGGGCATGTTCAGCCTGGAGAAGAGAAGTCTCCGGGAGACTTCACTGAGGCCTTTCAGTACCTACAGGGGTCATAAAATCATTAAGGTTGGAAAAGACCTTCAAGATCATCTGGTCTAACCATCACCCTACTACAAATGTCACCCACTAAACTATGTCCCTAAGCACCAGGTCCAACCTTCCCTTAAACACCCTCAGGGACGGTGACTTCACCTCATTCCTGGGCAACCCATTGCAATGCCTGAATACTGTTTCTGAGAAGAAATCTCTCCTAAAAGAAATTTCCTCGTACAAAAAAAAAGACAAAGATCTCCTGGAAAGAGTCCAGTGGAGGGCCACAAAGATGACACAGGGCATCTTCTGGAGCATCTTCTCTATGAAGAAAGGCTGAGAGACCTGGGTCTGTTTAGCCTTGAGAAAAGAAGACTGAGAGGGGATATTAATGATATTTACAAATACCTTAAGCGTGGGAGACAGAGGGATTTGGCCAACTTCTTTTCAGTGGTTTGTGGGGGCAGGAAAAGTGTCAATGGCCAAAAATTGGATCACAGGAAGTTCCACACCAGCATGTGAAAGAACTTCTTCACAGTAAGGGTGACAGAACACTGGAACAGGCTGCCCAGGGAGACTGTGGAGTCTCCTTCTCTGGAGATATTCAAGGCCCATCTGGACGCCTACCTGGGCAAGCTGCTCTAGGGAACCTGCTTTGGCAGGGGGGTTGGACCCAATGATCTCCTGAGGTCCCTTCCAGCCCCTAGAATTCTGTGATTCTTTAATTTCTGTCCTAAACCTCCCCTGGCACAGCTTGAGGCCATTCCCTCTAGTCCAATCACTAGTTATTTGAGAGAAGAGGCCGACCCCCAGCTCCCCACAACTTTCTTTCAGGTATATGTAGAGAGGAATAAGGTCTCCCCTGAGCCTCCTCTTCCCCAGACTAAACAACCCCAGTTCCCTCAGCCACTCTTCACAGGACTTGTGTTCCAGGCCCTTCACCAGCTTTGTAGCCCTTCTCTGTACATATTCCAGGGCCTCGATGTCCTTCTTGTAGTGAGGGTCCCAAAACTGAACACAGTACTCGAGGTGTGTACCAGAGCAGAGAACGGGGACAATCACCTCCCTCGTCCTGCTGGCTACACTATTCCTGATACAAGTCAGGATGCTTGGCACACATATAAGCCTGGGCACACCACTGACTCATGTTCAGGCAAGCATTGACAAACACCCCTGGGTCTTTTTCTTCTGCACAATTTATGAGCCACCCTGCCCCAAGCCTGTAGTGTTGCACGGGATTTAAAGATGGATAACTACTTTTTTACAGAGACAGATAATGACAGGACGAAGGGTGGTGGTTTTAAACTGAAAGAGGGGAGATTTAGATTAGATGTTAGAAGGAAATTCTTCACTCAGAGGGTGGTGAGGCACTGGAACAGGTTGCCAAGAGAAGTTGTGGATGCCCAATTCTGGAGGTGTTCAAGGCCAGGCTGGAAGGGGACTTGGCCAACCTGATCTAGTGGGTGGCCTGTGGCAGGGGGATTGGAGTATGATGATCTTTAATGTCCCTTCCAACCCAAGCCATTCTATGATTACAGAATGAAATTCATGAATTGCTAAGGACATGGGAGCAAGTTGTCCTACTTGTTCTTTGATTTTCTCTATAAAGGGACTGTTCTGCTGTTCTGGCTAGACTTCTTCACTATCTGTGTAAGAAACCTTTCTTAAATGATCATTCAGATAAGATATAGCAGGGTTCTTTGTTTGTTTGTTTGTTTTCAGTACACTTTTTTCATGAACTATCATGCTTACACAACTCCTACCTGAGTAGGTAAAGAAAAAGTTCATGGAGGTATACTTGTATTTACACCATAAACAAAGAGACAAGACTTATGCTTTTATTTTAAAACTAATCAGTTCCCTTAAATCTTTGTAATCAAACCTATAAAACTAGTACTAGGAAAAAAAAAAATCCCCCCTGTAGTAAACATGTTTATGATATTGTGCAGTGGCACCAAATACTCTGTAATTACCCTGTTAATTTGCATAAGATTGTGTTTAAAATTGTGAAGAGTTAAGTGACACAAGAAATAGGAAAATTAAGTGTGTAGAGATAAAACATTTTTTCTTTAAAATAATAAATATATTTAAAATATTACAGTGTAGTATAGTGTGTTTCTAAAAGTATTAAACTATTGTTAATAATTAACTTATATGTATGATCAGCTGACTTTGGCTGGCTGCCAGGTGTCCACAGCACCACTCTCTCACTCCCCCTCCTCATCAGGACAGGGGGAGAAAGTACGATGAAAAACACTTGGGGGTTGGGATAAGGACATATAGATTGCTTATCAGTTACCAGCTTGGGGTAGTTTAATTTCTTGTCAATTAATAACAGAGCGGGATAGTGAGAACTATAAACAAACTAAAAGCACCTTTCCCTCACCTGCATTCTTTCCAGAGTCACCTTCACTCTTGATCGTTCTACCTCCTTCTCCCCTGAACAGTGCAGGCAGGTGGGGAACGGGAAGGTTGCGGTCAGTTCATAACACTGTCTCTGGTGCTCCTTCCTCCTCACACTTTTCCTCCACTCCAATGTGGGGTTCCTTCCACAGGTTGCAGTTCTTCAACAATTGTTCCAGTATGGATCCATACCATGGGGTGCAGTTCTTCAGGAACAGACTGCTCCAGCATGGATATACCATGGGCAGCATTCCTGCCAGAAAACCTGCTCCACCTTAGGCTCCTCTCCATGGTCTGTAGCCTCCTTAAGGCTAGATCCACCTTTCCATGTGTGGAGGATTCCATGGGCTGTAGCACAGATATCTGCTCCCCTTTTGGAGCTGCTTGGAACTTGCCCTTATTTATCATGGGGCAGTTTCTGGGCTCTGCTCACAGAGGCCACCCCTGCAGCAGTCTGTCTACCAAAACCTTGCCACATAAACCCAATACAATGTTGCTGCAGAATAGATTTTTACACAACTTTAATGTAGCAGCAATTGAGGATTTATTTTATAAATAACAAGGTTAAAATGTATGATTTTAACAGAACTTCATCAGCATTTGATCATCAGCCAATTTAATACAATGATTTTAAGAGAATTTGCTACAAAGAAACAGTGACTTATTTAAAAATTTGAGAATGACAAGTTTCACCTGAAACTTGTTGCAGGGTCCTGGTAGGTAGTTGCATGCTTCCAAACCACCCCCTAGAATAAATTACTCACCCTACTCCCTTGTCAGCGTTTGTCTGCAGATGAGCTTGTTCCTCGAAGGGTCAGCCCTGAGATGCACATCCCCTCAGGGGTATCCCTGCTTCCTTGTTGGTGTTTGCCTGTGGACAAGCTTGTTCTTCAGATGGTCAACCCTGAGATGTGCATCCTCTTAGTGGTATCCCTGAGATGCGTCCCAACTTAGGGGGAGATCAAATATGTCATGTGCTGCAGTTCATGGAGAGCTCAAGGGGCTCTTTGCTTGGGACTACTATTTATAGGACTCTGAGGCAGTCTACTCTTAGTTAGTACTTTTCCATCCTCGCTATGGTTCAGATAAGACAATTTTGGTATTTTCCACCAACCTGCTATTCTGGTACCTCCCAGAATGCACAGTTCTGGTATTCCCCAGAGCCCAAACTGCAGGGTCTGAGATACAATCAGGAAGTGCCTGTTCATACTCATCTGGTATGCCTGTTTCCCACTGACAATAGAGGACTGAAGTAACATTAGGTAATCATGAGCCATAGCTGAGTTGCGGAAAGGCTTCTCCACCGCGTTTTCCTTCAGCCGCTACATTTATAAGATAAAGCGATTGACCCATAGTCATACTCAGATTCCTTAGCATACTGTTCTTGGATTCTGTTGTGGTTTAGCCTGGCTGACAGCCAAACACCACAGCCGTTCGCTCACCCTTCCCCCTCCCTCTCCGGGATGGGGGAGAGAAACGGGAAAGTGAAGTCTGTGAGCTGAGATAAAGACAGTTTATTAAGACAGGGAAAAGAATAACAATAATAATAATAATAATAATAATAGTATTAATAGTAATAATGTGTACGAAATAAGTGATGCACAATGCAATTGCTCACCACCCGTTGACCGATGCCCAGCCTATCCCCGAGCAGCCGGCCCCCCCTCCACCCCGGCTAGCCACCCCTATATATTGTTCAGCATGACGTCAGATGGTATGGAATACCCCTTTGGCCAGTTTGGGTCAGCTGTCCTGGGTCTGTCCCCTCCCAGCTCCTGCTGCATCCCTAGCCTGCTCGCTAGCAGGACAGAGCGAGAAGCTGAAAAGTCCTTGGCTTGGTGTAAGCACTGCTCTACAACAATTAAAACATCAGCATGTTATCAGCGCTCTTCTCATTCTAATCCAAAACATAGCACCCTGCCAGCTACTAGGAGGAAAATTAACTCTGTCCTACCTGAAACCAGGACAGATTCTGATGTGATCCATCATTTTCCCAGGAGGGATTTCAGTGGGTACCTGCTTTGTGCCAGCACCCTCCTATGTTAATTGTCATGGCCAAGCAACAGTCACATTGAGGACTACTGTGGCTCATAAACCTGAGAAAGACTTATGTCAAGTGCAGGAGTAGAGCATACACACAGAAGCACAGTGTAGAAGCATTATACCATGTAAGAAATGAACTGATATGGTATTTATGTTACAATACAAATGTAATTTAAGGATGAAAAATCCAACACTGAAAAGTTAGTCAGTGGTCAGTGACAGAATTAAGGCTGCCATGCCTGTGAGGTTATGTTTGGAACATCTCAAATCTGGTTTTATACACTACTGTGGTTGAGAAAAGGCAGAGGTTTTTTGTTTTGACCCGGTAATGATAGTTGCTTATGTCTGAACTCACTGTATGAAGGGCCTATTCATCTATTTCAAGCTTTTAAAGTGTGTAAGGAATGAATTAAGCAATTGCAGAAGGGACAGAGTATTCTTGTAGTTACTTATGCTGAATGGTCCTGTAGAGGACACTTGGTATTTGTGTTTCATAGTTTCAAAATAATGTTCAATTTAACCACTTAAGCAGCGCACTTTACTTAAAGTTTTCATATGTTGGCTATTTGCAATGCATTTCTGATTTTCTTTTTTTCTCAGGGTAAGATATCTACTTTATAGAATCATTTGAACTGTGACCTGAGCAGTCAGAAGCAGAATTAAGGTCAATTAGGATTACATTTTGAATATGTAGAATGCTATCAAATGCTACACACTCTGAAAAATTGGTTCCTGACAGTCAGACTTGAAAAGGAAGTTGAAGGACTTCTGGAAAAAAAAATAAATAAATAAAGGATTTTATTTTAGTGTGACTGAAATATCTTCTAAATACTAGATTATTATTTCCAAGCATCTACTGTCAATTTTTTACAGGTGTATGTCCATTCCTTTACCATTAGATACAGTGAAATATCTAAATACACTGTGGAATCTATACTGCTTGAGATTAAAACATAAAGCAGACACTATTTTGGATGGATTATAAGGTTACTTAATGAGTGTGTGTGTGTGGGTGTGTGAAAATATGTCCATTAGAAGATTCCTGAGAAAGTAAGAATTTACATCTGAGTTTACCTTAACCTATAATCCTCACTCTGAAACCACCTTTTCTTTAGGAACTCATTCATCATTACTCAGTAGAAAAGAAACTACTGTACACCAATAACTATCAAGTCAAAATGCCCAAATGAGGAAACCTAACTTTCGCCTACTGGATTTGGCAGTGAGAAGAGATTTGGTTATCAAATATATTTATATTTTATAAATTTTATATTATTTTATATGCTATATCTTATATTTTTATATTATATTTATAGTTTATGTTACATTTATATATTTCTTCTTTGAGATATTTCCTATGACAGGCCACTGACTCTATATTGTAAAATGCATAAATATTTTGGGGAATAGAGAACAGAAATAAAGTCTTTCTATATGGCTATGCAGGTAGCTGGTATTTTGCCAAAAAACATGCAGCTTTTGGAAAATGTCATTATATTAAACTTCCATCTTTTCTTAAAGCTGTTCGTCTCTTCATATCAGAGAAGATGTTACTGGAATGAACTAAAAAGGTTAATAATTCTAGAAGGCTTACAAAACAATTAAAATAAATGCAGACATACCCACACCAAGCATTATTTTGAGTACACACCCATTGCATATATTTTTGAATTCATAATATTGCTTTACAGTGCTCTTTGAATAATGAAGTCTGTGTGTAATTATTCCAAGCTTTCATTTAAGAAGATCTTATGTAATATAATGGTAAATAAAGCATAAGAAATGAAGAATAGTAGTTAATTACAATAATGTCATTAAAACTGGCTGCCAGGGAATCCTAATTTCCAAGGTATTTAAGGGATTAGTTAAATAGAGTGCACTGTGAAACCAGGTATTTCATCTTCTGTTGAACTAAATCTGCTTCCAATTTTTAGAAGCAAAATTTAATGAAGGAAACCTTAGAAACATGAAAAAAATAGTTTAAATTATGTAAACTTCGGGGTTTTCAGTCTTTTTTTTTATACTCCTTACTACAAAAAGAGAAAAAAAAAAAAGTATCTGAAATCAAGCTTGTATAGCCAAGCCATAATTTTAAATATGCCTACTTAGGTGCAACTGCTATGTTGATAAAAGGGGATGAATAAGCAAGGAAAATGTAACAGGTACTTGTGTATTATTGAGAATAGCACTTAAATGATAAAATATGTAAATTAATTGACAATTAGCAATAAAATCATATAGAAAATAGATGAAAATGCAGAATGAAGTATGTACTTTTGGGGGGCTTTAGAATACTGCACCTTAATTTTTTGTTTGTTTGTTTGTTTGCTTTGAATATATACATTTTTTTTCAGTAGAAGATTGAAAAGCATTATTATTCCCTTAAGAAAAGTTTATATAATCATACATTTTGGGATGAAGAGAAGAACAACTAGTATATATAATTGTTTCTGTTCTAAGTGTTGTCATCACAGCTGCATCTTTTTCATTGAAGGTTTTTCTGAGCAGACAAGATGACTAGAGTATTCTATTCTTGGAATGAATAAAATAAAACAAAATAAAATCCCCATTTTTTATTCACACAGATAAGCAAATATTTATTTTCCAAAGACTTCAAAGCACTGAAGTAGGATAGGATTATGTAGTATCAGTCAGTAACCAAGGTAAGTCAATTAATTAATAAGTGGAATTAAAGAAACTGATCCAGTCATCTGTGCTGGCTGTACTTGATAAACGTGTATTTCTTAATCTTGGGCAGCAGTCTGAAGGTCCTCACTCTTGTCTAAGACTTCAGTAACCCACTCAATTAGAAGAAGATTTATTAGGTGGAGAATGTTGGTGGTTAATTCTTAAAAGACTCATATTTCATTCTTTGCACCAAGTTGTATAATTTTTGCATTGACTGTCACAATGGGGACCTGATGAACGTTCTGTAGAATGGGAAAAACTGAAATTAAGAAACCTCATCAGTTTAAATGGAATTCAGTTTTCTTTTCCTTCTTGACTGGGCCACATATAGTAGTTAATAGTAGTTAATTAATTAAGTAGTTATTAATTAAGTAGTTGTAGTAGTTAATCAATCAACTCTAAGAATGGTAAACAAGATTCCAGCTTAAAATTCCAGCTTAAAATGGATAGCCTTTTCTTTTAAGATCTCATGTTTCTTGATATTTTACTCATAAACTGTATACAGTAAGTTTTTTTTTCCTTCTGATTTCATACTCTCTTGAAGAAACAGCATAATCCCTAACAAACTTTACTTATTTTTTTTAGATATTCATTGGAGCCTTTATATTACATATTCCTTTATTATAGCCTGAAGTACGGTTGAGTTTTAACATAATATAATTCATTATTTACAACTCTATCTAATACATAGCTATGTATTCCAACTTCTGCACATGTTCAGTTTTCTTGTTATGAATTAAGAGGATCACATTTCCTTCCCTATTGTATTGCACTTCATTTTATATTTTTATATTGCTTTGATAAAGAGTTACTGATTAATTTGGTATTTTAGAACAGTACTTATGTATTGTGCCAAGAAAAACATTGGTTTGGTTCGTGGGTGCATTTTATTAAAAGTTAGATATTAAGTTATATTTAGATAGAGTTACAGTTGAGAGTACATGTATGTAAACGAAGGTCAGAGAACATTACAGTGATATTTTAATTATCCCCAGTTCAAATATTAGTGGTCCAGTTAACATCTTTTTATTTCAGCATTGAGATAAAAGTATCAAATGAATACAGAAACAGCTGGCCTAAAGCAGAACAGATTTTCTCAATGAGAGTAAATGTGAAAATAACGTATTAAAAATTTATCCAAAGTGTCCATAATGCACTCAAATTGGACACCGTGGGAGGAAGGGAAGAGAAAAAACAAAGTAATTTTTTTTACTTAGTATGAAGAACTATATCAAACTGTGGCAGTTCATCCAAATGAAATTGAAGAAAACAGCAGAAGTATTTACTGGTGACATGGAAATCATTTAAAAAAGCAGTTTTAGAGCCTCACCAATCAGAAGCAAACCCTGAAAGGATAACCAAAGTACACGGAAGCAACAAAGTCAAGGAATCTAAGAAAAAATTAAAATATCTAATCCAGGAAAAATAAATCATGTTTAAATGAGGGAAGTAGAATAATGTATCAAGCATGGTTTTGAGAAACAACTTCTAAAGTGAACCTAATATAACCACTGAAGTACTTGTTAAAGCATGAAAAAAGCAGGAAACTTATTGAAGTATCTATACTTTATCAAGATCAATAGCAAAATTGTGTTCAAGGACAATGTCATTGCAGAAAGCTAAGTAAATTAGTTATGTTGTGCTATGTTATGTTATGTTACTGGGGAGACCAGAGAGGTCCTTCATTGGATCTGTACCTTTCAGTTTAAAGAACTGTGTCAGAATGGATGCAGTTATAGAAGATATCTTGAAGAAAATCAGTAAAATGAACCGTAGGAGGTTGCTAGGATTAAACAATATTTTCTGTGGAGCTCTGAAAGAGCCTAGGTATGAAGTGTTTGAAGTACAAATGTTGACCTTAATGTTAAGTTAGCCTGTCTACCAAAGCAGTGGAAGGTGGTGAATATGTCAAAAGTCTTCCTTGATGAAGGATTGGCTAATATCTATATTAGAAAATTGGTATAGATTATAATAAAGAACAGAACAAGGAGATTGCATGATTAAACATGATACTGAATACTTTCTTCAACTCAGCAATCTGAAATGGAGCTAATAAGACTTTCCGAGTCTGTACTGATGCCAATGAAGCACATGTGAAGGTCTTCCACACACAAAGTTGGGCAACCTTGCTTTATTTTCACCTTATGGCACTGCTAGGGATTGAGACCAATTAACTTAATGAATTCAAAGAGTATTAAAATCTTAGTAGAAAAATAGCTGCTATGTTCTCTCTTCTTCGGAGAGTAGATACTTGTTCTTTGTGTATCAGTTCACTCCTTGATTTAAAATATATGTATATTGAAGATAGTTCATCTTCTTCAGTTTAGTAGCTAAGAACTAAGCTCTCCTGAGTGGGAGTAAGTATATCACCGCCCCTGACCCCTTTGTTCACAGCAACTGCTTAGATGACTAGGCAGTTATGTATTAGAAACCTGGAATTAAGCAATATGAATCTGTGGCCTCATCTACAGAATAATCTTCAAAGGTGTTTCTTGTACTGTTTGAGAGACAGGTGCTTTCACATTTCTATCCTACGGTGAGATGAATCATCCTCTGGGGGAAATCTGTTTCTTTTCAACTTTACTGCTTTATACATACATATCTAAAAGGAGCAAAGTTTTGTTGTTATTGTTTTCGTGGATGATTTGTGTTCCATGATTTTTCTTTTTTTCTCAGATGTATTATTGAATTGTCATATTTAATTTGCTACTGTTTTCAGAATGACCCTGTTAGCCTTTAAGTAACTCAAGAATTTAAGTATTGAATTGAGAAGGTTGTTTTTACTTTTTGCATTTTAATTTATTTCTTCCCTATTAACTACAGAACTATATTTATTATGGTTACTATTGGTTTGAGTGAATAATGGCATTTTATTCTTTAGTCATCTTGCTACTTTGACTTTTGACAGTTTATTATCTGATAGTATTGTCTGATATTTATTGTCTAGATATGAATCCACTGGTAAATTTAGTTACCCATGAATCCAGTTGAAAAATGAAAGGGGAGATCATTTAAAGAAGACTTTTAAAAGTGCAGAATTCTATCTGTTTAAAATTAATTTAAAATCTGTGTTGCAAACATAAACAGAAGTGTTAGCAAAGAAAGCTGAGATGGAACAGATTACAGTGACTTTAGTTAATTTATCACTAGTTGTCAGATCTCAAATTTAGAATTAAATCCCGATAAAACTGTTAATGTAATTTCTTTTCAAACTGCCAATATGCACACGTACTCAATATATTGCACAGTAAATGCCTTTGAGACAGTTTATAGTCTTGCTTAACACTGTTGCTCTTGAAAACCTTAGGAGTTACAGGTTTTCATTCTAATATTGTGATAATATTCTCAGATAACTCAAGAAAAAGCTAATTATTTGTAGTTGTGATTCACTGCCAATGCTAGAAAATTCATTTAGGTAAAGGGACACCTTAGGGATTTGCAGTTTGGTAGCAAACAGAACACCAATCGTATTTGGATGCATAATGCGGTACTTAGAGGCAGATTATCCCCTCTTCCCTCCTCACCCTCTTCTACCCACCTTCGAAAATAATGAGAGTTTTATTTTCAAATAAAGTTTCAGGAAATTATATCATTTACCATCTGTCTAGTAATAAATAGATTGCTGGGTTTCTGCACTCATGAAATTAGTGAGTTTTAAAAAAACTCAGATAGTTTTAACTTTTGTCATCACAGTTTTGTTTGTTTGTTTGTTACTGCTTAATGAAAATATGTTTTTCATATGCTCTTGTCTACTAGGGTTATGTAACAAAAAATATTCTCAATGAGAACCCAGCTGAATTGTCAGTCAAACACCTTGGCTGTTCAAACCAGAAATGGCACTCTTCATAACATAATAGGAATGATTCGTCCTTAAACCAATAAGAGTCCAGAGGTGAATAAACAAATAATACAAAAGTTATATGGCCTCAAAAAAAAAAAAAAAATATATATATATATATATAATATATATATATATATATCTTATTGGAAGAGATGCTTATTTCATATAAAGAGATCTGTAGATCTCTACATGTCTTTCATTTATACTTTCTCAAGAGATGTTTCCAGTCTTGCTAATGTAGCTAAAAATGTGTTAACTTTGTTAATCTCTGACTTATTTTTATTTTTACACATCCATCATGTAATGTTTTTTTCCTCCGGCTTTGTCAATAAACTTGAAAGAAGAGGGTCTTTCCTCAGAAGACCCTGTTACCGACAATTTTATTTTCTCATATTTTTTATTCATTTTGTTGTTGATAGATAAATTGTTTTAAAGAGATTGTTTTCCTTCAGTTCTAAATATCATGTCAAAACACTGTTGCAGATAGTAGACTTGAAAAGCATTTTAAATTTTTTAACAGTTACTGTTTTTCAGCTGTTGGAAGCTATAGCTTTAGTGTACTCTTTCAGAAGAATTAAACAGTTGTCAGGCACAAGGTAACTGCAAAGACCTATTCCACCTCCATTTGTTATGAGCAGAAGCAGTTTCACTGCAAGGGCATTAGCACAAAATATTAGACTTTTTTTTTTTTTTTCTCCTGTTAGAAGGCTCCATTTTCAAAGTTTGCTATGTTAACTCGATTGTGAAGTAACAATAAAATATCACTTAAAGAATACAATTCAAAAAAAAAAAACTTAAAAGTTTTTATTTTTTTTTAAACTTTTAAGCTTAAAAAAAAAAAAGTTTAAGAGACAATAACATTTCAGTTAAATGAAGGAAACACCTCATTATTCATTATTCCTGAAGTGAGCTAGACTCCCGGAATTCTCTCTCATGGAGTTCCTATCATCAACTGAAGCTAGAGATCTCTGGTGTACTGGGAAACATTAATGAATTTATGTGGAAGCTCCTCACCACCCTCCAGCTTTCATGAGCCAGACAGAGTCTGTGTCTCATCTCTTGTTCCAGAGGCAAGGAACATAAAGGCAATGTAATCACTTAATGAGGCCTTCATGAGCCACATATACTTCCTCCAAAAGTAAGAAAGAAAAAAATAATAAAATAGTGCATTAAACATCACTTAAAAGTCTAGAAGACCATACCACACATGACATTAATTTATACCACTGCTACACGGTGATTTTTTTTTTCTTACAAAAAGCTATTTGGTGCTTTTTAATAGGAGAAAAAAAAAAAAAAAAGAATTTAAATTCATAATTATCTGCAATTAAGGTATTTTAGATTTTTAGACTCAGGATTTGGTAGTGCATCTGTTAAACAGTGATTGTCAAGATCCCAAATTTCAGCCTAATTTTGACCAGGTTAATTTTTAGTTTAACTGCTAAATTATTCATGGCTGAAGCATATATTTATTTAATATCTGATTATCCTTAACTACTAGACATTTTGACATCTACATGTCACAGACTTTGGTAATAAATAATTCCTGATTTGTAGCTCTAGCCTGACATTTAGAAATGGAAACACTGTATGGGAAAGGATTTTGATTTATAAAAAGTGGCACTCTCACTTTTCAAGTTTTCTTATTTTTCTCTCTAGTTCTTTGACAGTTTAAATAGGAGCACAAGATTTTTCTCATATGTTTCTGCACTCCACTGACCATATAAAATAGGCATTGATTAACTCAGCCAGGACAGAAAGAGTGACATTTTTAATTTTTAGCTAATTACAGTTTTTCAGGGAAAAAAAAAAAAAAGGACAAAGAAATGAAGAAGCTGAAAATTTGCTAATAGGTAGTATTTTGTCTATTTGGATAACAGAGTATTATGAAGGAACCATCAGCTGTGATCACATTCTTAAGAGGAAAATTTTAGGATATGACCCTTCTGCTACATCTCAGTTCACATCAGAAAATTCATTTCAGACTTTCCATACACTTGGCAACAACAAGTAACTTCAGTAATCTAATTTTAAGGAACAAGTCATTTCATTATTTAAGAAAACTCTTTAGAAATTCTTTCAATTGAGTGTGCCAAAATTTGTAAGTAAAAAAATAATATAGTTAAATTTAATAGTCACTAATCATTTAATTGAGAACATATATTGTATCTAAATTTAGGCTAGAACAATTTTCCATTATATTTCATATCTCATATTCAGCTATGTAAAATCTGCTTCTCATACCTTTGGAAAAACATTTATTATTCATTTAAAGACTTCAAGGAGTGGAAGCTGAAGCACATTCAGATGCAAAGTTATTTGAATGTGTTTTTTTTTATTGTTGAGGTTGGTTTGAAAAGTAATCGTTGATGAATTGTTAAATAAAACAGTATAGGAATAATTCAATTATGTGATTAATTGAATTTTATATATTTATATACACTTTTTAAAATAATAAAAAAACACAAGCTGAAAGTTAGGTTTTGTTTTGTTTTGTTTTGTTTTTTTAGGAGGTACTTTCGGTCCTTCTTGAAATGTATTAAATTTTCTTTCTCCTTACTAAGCTACACAGGTTCTGAGTTCCTTGATTCTTTCCTTATAAGCCATGTTTTCTTGACTATATATGTTTCAGCACTCTTCCAAATTGTTTATCATTCAGATTCATGAAAGTTTTTGAATTTTGAAAATATTGCCTTTTGCGGGTTTTCCCATTTTGCTCTTACTTATCCATGAATCTTTTTGCATGACGAGTTTTATCTTTCAACATGAAATACTAGCCTTCCTCTTCTAGAGAAAATAAAATAAAACAACCCATCAAACTATAACAGGAAAGTCTGTGGTTTTAACATTGCCAGCACCGAAGAAATATATCCTTTTCTCATGCTACAATTAATTAATCAGGAGTGATATATCTACATAACCAATAGTAAAAAGGTGAAGTACGCTCTCTTCTCTGCTTGGATATACTTAATCCATTATGACACATATTTATATCTTTTATTCTTCCAGGAATCACCAAAAAAATCAATAACTTCCCCAAAGTAGTTATGAGAATATCTAAGCTTAATTGGTTTTATTAAAACTGTTGGCAATTATTCCATCTCCTGTTGTTGGTGGTAGAAGAGAACAATTTGTTTCCTTGATCTTAATCTCCACCACATCTTGGAAAAGTGATCAGTCTGCCCATGATCTAATTATTTTCTTTTGGAGACTAAACGTCCAATTCTTTAGACCACAACAGATCTAACAGATTTATTTTTTTTTTTTAATGCCAAAACAAGACAAGATGTTCCTATTTATTTTTTTCTGCAATATGCAGACACCTGCTTTTGGTTTGCCATTTGTACATTTGCTAATATTCCTCTTCACATTCAATACTCAGAATTTCTCTGTATTTAATTTATGTTTATTTTCAACTTTTATAATCTCTCCAATTTATTTTACTCAGTCAGTCTGTGCTTTTGTAAGTTTCTGAGTTCCTGAGGGCATTTCACCATGTCCTGCTTGTCTCTGTTTTAAATAATAATTTTAAATACTATTAACATATATTGGCCTGAAATACTTTCTCATATTTTAAATCAATTTTAATTGCCATAATTAAATTGCGTTATGAAAATTAAAAGAGATGACAACATGGAATGTTTCCATTTTCTTTCTGCTATCATTTTCTTTGGTACTGCTTCCTGCTATGTAATGCTACTCTCTCTGTCTCTTTCTTGTTTTTCTTCTCTCTCTGTATTTTTGGTGCTTGTTGGTGTGTTATTTGTTGTTGTTGTTTGTTTGTTTGTTTTAATTATTCCTAATGTATTTCTGTATTTCCAAACAGTGGTTAAAATACATATTGCTATGTCAAATTGTCTTCTCCACATTGATTGTATTGTCAAAACAATTTCATATGCTTCAGCACATTCACATTCACATTTGCAGAATTGCAGAATGATCTCCACAAATAAGGTATCTATAATTTGGAAGTTCAGAAGAATTTTGCCTACCCTTTTTATCTGTTAAGATTTCCTTTGCATGATTTTTATTTATTTTATTGTGGTGTTGTATTGGTAGTTATACTTATTTTCTTGTTATCTGTATATTAGTCTTAACCATTACAACTGAAATCATTAGAACTAATCTTTTGGGTTAAAAAGGGTAAACAGAACGTCATTTTACTGTAACTGACTAGAAAAAGAATAATTAACTATTTAATGTATTCAGTTATTTAAAAAGTACATCATGTCACCAATGAAGTATTTTACTTAAGCTAATCATTTAGGCCAACTAAATATTAGGTATCCTAGTCTAGGTTTTGAAGCAGTGACCCTCTAGATAAAAACTCAGTATCCTATTATCAGTTCTTCAAGTTACATTTTTCTTTCTTTTTTGCAGAGCTTATGCACTGTTATTCTCCATTTTTTATCATACTTGTAGCTGTGTAATCAAGTTTATCTGCAAGACATAAAGCCATATCGCACCATTCAGTTTTAAGTGGTATTCCCTGTTGATTCCACTGAGGAATGCAGCTTAAAAATGAATGGTGCAGTATGACACTTAAATCTGAAAATAAAATTAAATTGTCTCAGATCCTATCTGCAGGAGCTAGCAACTAGGTAATCTGAAAGCAGTAGTAGGAATTAAAAGCTTCCAGCAGCAGAAAAAATATTTCGTAGAAAACACGTGAACTTCTCCAAAAGATTAAGACATCTGTGCTTTATTCTCATACTTAGGCCATTCTTCACTGTTCTTTTACTGAAGTTTTTCTTTGTGAGTTCTTTCTTTTGTTTAAACTGTGAAGGCATGATAGAAAACATGAGCAGTAAGCACACGGCAGGGGCTTTTAACCCTGTAATGTGTTCGTGGAGCTGTAGAAAATTGTTTTTCATAGCAGTAGTTAGGCATAGACTGCAGGGATTTGTGTTTCTGCTGTTATTTCGGCTCTCTGCTGTGATCATCTAAATTCCTTTTCCAACTAGTGTGTGCTGAAATGTAAGGAAAGGTGTCACTGCTGATGGTAATGCATTTTATATTGTACTATTTACTAATGCATTGCCACAAAAAGGTAGAATTTAGTTCTTTGACATACAAAGGGAACTGAATACTAATGATCAAGATGGGCAATCTTCTAGATAAAAATACTTATCAATTTAAGATAGGGTGTGGGTGATACTTCACTGTTGTTATGATAGGATGTTTTCAAGGGCTGCAGGGAGTGCTATTTTATATGAAACATAACATTACAGTAAATTCAGCACACGTACAAAAGGACTTTTTGCCATTAATTCTTAATAATGTTTAAAGAAAATAGTGAGAAATGCATCAACACACTCTTATCACATTCTTATCACAATCAACTGCTTTTCTCTCTCATTAGTGTTCCATTGATGATCCTGGAAAGCACAACAAGGACAGCATACTGAGTATTATGGCATAAGTTAAACTTGGTGGGAAGAGTCTGGTGACTGGTGTTTTTATGATGGATGATTACAGGCTCTTCAGAAGGTATAGACAGGGCAGGCGAGACTGGGGGGTGGTGCTGTAGGTAACAGAGAGTCTGGACTGTATGGAGCTTGCAGGTGGCAATGACACAGTTGAGAGGCTCTGGGTAAAGTTTAGGGGAAAAGCAGGTAAAACAGATGCTATCGTGGGAATAGGCCACTCAATCAGGATGATGACACCAATGATTTATTCTTTAAGGAACTAAGGGATATCTCTAGATCAGCTGCCCTTGTCCTTATGGGTGACTTCAACTGGGAATACCATACAGCTAATGCAAACAGGTCCAGGAAATTCTTAAAGCACAATGGTGATAACTTCTTGGTAAAGGTACTAAGGAAGCTGACAAGGAAATTAAGCTGAAATTAATAAAATTGTGGAAAACTTGCAATAATTTTGATTTTTATGCCTTTGAAAAATAATGTATTTAAAATTTATTTATGGAAAAAAATGCATGCTTATTTAAAAGAAGATTTTTTGTTTGTTTCTTTAAATTCTGATACTTTTGATTTCAATGGCATTGACTTCAGTGGGATCATAATTTTACCCCAAATTTGCACATTGTTTTATATCTGCTAATGAATGAAGTATAATAATGATATGAGTGCTGGAGTAGGGCAGTATTATTAGTATTTGTTGCAGTACCTTCTTTATTCAACTGATAGACAGTAGAGAAGGAAGTGGTGTAAGGGGAAGTAATTAGCTTTTTGGCAATCTTATTTCTCTAGCTTTAGTCTTTGTTGCTTATATTCTTCCATAATCTCTTCTGTTTCATCCAAAATCTGGAACAGAAAATTTTGGATATTTACAAGCTAATAAGCAGGTCGTTTTTCATAAAAAAAAATATATTTGCCAGATTCAGCTCATGAAAAATTTCTATTTTGTGTTTTTCAAATAACTCAAGGTAAATAGTTCCTTGGATGTGAAGCTCAGCGAAGGCTGTATTGCCTCTTGGCAAAAAGTACCAATAATTCTGTTTGCTAAGCATGTTTTCATGAGGAAGCATGAATTTCTGATATTTCGTATGTGTGGATTGAGTGAAGACACTGAGATTATTATTTTTTAGCCATAAAAAAACAATATTACATGAAAGTTTTATAGTGTTAGTGCTTACTCTGTAACTCAGAGTAGGTGTCTTGCATATTAGTGCAAATTACAGAAACCCATGCTAACCATGACAGAGCCTTAAAATTCATAGAATCGTAGAATCATTAAGGTTGGAAAAGACCTCCAAGATCATCTGGTCCAAGCATCCCCTTACTACCAATATCACTCACTAAACCATGTTCCTTAGCACCAAGTCAAACCTTTAAATTATAGCAATTAAAGATTTGTTCTTTCCACAGTATACTCTACTGTATATATTTTGTGTGAATTAGCTAAAAGTAGTCCTAAAATACATAATTCATAGCTACACTAATCCATAGCTTGTGTTTAGTATGACAAGTAAAGAGATAAAATCTTCTGAAATAATAGTAAAAAAATGTCTTTTTCTTCAATATAATTCATAAGGTTATATTTTGAGAGCATACCACAAAAAAATAGATTTCTGTATGTTTAACATAGGAAACATTGAGTAGCACTTATTTTAGGATCTCACTTAAGTCTTAATGGAAGAAATTTATGTATTTAAATGCATACGTTACCATTAAACTCAAAAAATGTTTTATAGTCTGAAATGGTTAGGAGAAATATTCTGAATAAATGTCTTTATTCCTTACAATAGATTCAATTACTAAATTACAAAGTGTATATTAGAAGCAAGTCATATCCATAGGAAAACCCTGACACTTACTACTATTTCACATAAACGCACCTGAACATCTGATGAAGAAAGAGAAGAAAAAGCCCTGTTTCTTGCTTGACAGTTTTGACTAAAGCCAAATGCTAACTTCTGTCGGTCTTAGAAAAATACATTGTTGTAGTAAATTGTATTGTTATTTTTCTCCCATTTTATCAATTACTATAGCTATTAGTGGCAGAATAAACATGATATTTGTATGATAAATAAAATTGTTTGCTCATAACCATATATATATCATTTTATAAATAAATGAGATATAAATAATTGGTACATCATGTTCAGTCAAGGAATTCTGACGTTCTTATTTGTGTAGTTCTATACATTACTTTGAATTACGAGCCTATTGGCAGGAGTAAACATTTACTAGTGTGCTGATGGGATGCATAATCTATGCCTTTATCAGAATATAAAGCATTGTACAAATGAATAATAGTTTTGTATGCTATGAATAATAGTACACTGTGTCTAAAGCACATCATTATTTTATTAAGACGGTTGATAAATCTTAAAGAGAAACAATAACTGATCTGGCAAACAGCAGACTGTCATCAGTTCTCTTTTGATATATGAGAAAGTCGAGCATACTCAGTACTTCAAATGATACATAATTTTATCTAGTGTAGAAGAGGAATACATTTTACTGTTATACCATATACCAACATACAGCACATCACTTTAGCTGTTAGGTTTTTTTTTTTTTTTTTTTTCTGATTTTATATTATATCAAAAACTGCTTATCTTCAATTTCTAGCACCCTGTGGAAGCCGGTCAACAGGCTCTGAAGGCACTGTATTATCACCGAACTACCCTAAGAATTACAGTGTGGGTCACAACTGTGTTTACTCTATCACTGTTCCTAAGGAATTCGGTAAGTAGATATGGTCTCATTCAGATCTTTTTACCACTTGGATGTTTTCAACACTTACGGATGAATTTTGTGATTGCTTTAATATTAAACATACTAATGTGAAAAAGTTATTTTAAAATGATATTTCTGTTTATACTTTTTGTCTAACATTTTTATAGTGCACTGTTTTCTCATAATAGTTGCATTTATCCTTATCTTTTGAAATAATTGCCATTCATTTATTTTTATCTCACTTTGACAACCAAACTGTAATTTAGAATATTGCTTTGATTATAGCCAAATGCATTAATGTTGTTTTTTCACCCAAGACCATGTGCCAAAGGTCTAGATAGTCATGTAGCTCCAGTAAGTCCAAATAAGCAGGGGAAGGACCATTTATCTGAAATGGATGATAATATTGCTTTCATAATCTTGGCTTCTCTGAATCATGAGGCAATGTCAGTCTTTCCTTTCCTGAAGAACAAAATTCAAGCAGCATGCCTCTGTCTGTTTTTTTTGTATATTTCCAGATCCTCAATCAAAACTTCACTCCTAACCCTAACATTTTTTATTTCTGGTGATAGTATGAATATTTTAAAGACAACTTCAAAAAGACCAGCCTTTTAAATCACTGTTTTATCTGTCCTTATGAATGATTTTATCTCACTTTATTGTTCAGTAGTGCCTTTGATGACTACTGAGAGCTTGTTGTTCACTTAGACTCCTTGGTAAGCAGTGTGCCACGTACTGAATATCATTTATTCCTTAAATATCTGTACTTCAGATTTATGCTTGATTATGTAGGACTTAATTTTAATCCACTGCTTCTATTGCTGTTCACTAAATAACAGGTGCCTGCAGATGGGAATGGGCATTTATTAATCTTCCTTCATGTTATTAATCTTCCTTCATAATAAAATAAAAGAAGCATACACTTTTGACCTAGCTAATCTGATTTAGATAAACTAGAGAGATTATATCTTGCCATTTCTATCAGTCTAATACTTCTTAGTTAGTTAATGCCACAGATGAGGATACTCAAAGAGCTACAATTTCAGTAATAAAGGATTCATTTGAAATGTTGTTGCTCTGTACTTTGTATCTTTGACATTCTGGATGGAAATGTAATTTTGTAACTTCCGCAATCAGAGGATAAAAAACTTGAAGACAGAATTCCCAAAATAAGTTATGGAAATGGGGGGAAGGAAACCACACACATTACTTAGTATAGAACTTTCTACATAGTTACTTGGAATAATTTGACAAATGCTATTTTCTTCCCACAGTAAGCATGTTAGGAACAGTATTAAGAAATTCTTCTTGAGCTGTTCACAGTGCTGATATAAAAAAAATGCTATTATGAAATTGAGAAATCACAATTTAGATAACTAACCCTGTTATAAAGGAATCAGTGAGTTATTGGGACTATGATATGATAGCTCTTTTGCTGTCCTGTCTCAGGATGGAACTTTTCTTTTTCCTGTGCTTAAAGAGCATACTGTGACAAAAACACCAAACATGTGTAAAATATATCATGAGAATTTTTAACCTGCTTTTGTGAAGACAGAAAATATAAATACTTGTGTGTTTAAAGGGAAAGGTAATAAATATACCTGGCAGCAGACATTCAAAAATGAGGGTGATATCATACATTGAATAGGCCAAAAGAAGTGTTTCAATTTTAGCTGCTTTTCTTCCATGATACTCCTACATTAATAGGGAGCAGAACTCCTTTCAACCAAAAGCTCAACTTTTAAAATGTGAGTCTTTGGTTGAACTATATAGTGCTCTGTGTTCTTTTTTTCTTTTTCTTTTTTATATATTGTTCCTTTATTTTTTTTCCTAGTAACAACCATTACAAACAATTCTAATAGACACATCACACCTAAGAATATGACTTTATTTAACACAAAAATTTTGACCACCATTTAATCTTAACACATTTTCCAAACTCAAGATAATTACTTGTCTCAGACTGAAATTTTAAAGAATTGAGTGTAATGAATATGCTTGATCTAATGGCTTTTATCTTTATCTCATTGCAAATTATTCAAATATAGTTGCAGAGAAGGACATCCATACATTTTTAATGCTGAGCTCCTTAGGATCAGTTTTAGGAATTGTATTACCCATAATTCTATTATTTTGGGTTCTGATAGAGAACATTGCATTAACAAAATAGTTTGCATTAAATTATATTGCTTTGATATATATGGTGTAGGGATCACTCACTGACAGGATGGTCCCCAAGAAATGCTATGTGGATGTTTTGTGAATGAAGCCTTTAGATTTCATCTTGAATCCATTTGTGCTTTATGACATGTAGATTTGTCATTAATGATGGCACAGCAGCTATTAATTGAAAGAAACTTTTGTGAGAATGAATGGGTATTCCAGCAAAACTGCTGACATAAAATAATTTTCAGTAATTTACATAAAGAAACTAGCAAAAACTAATCTTCCATAATCTTCCCTATCATTCTGGCTTTCAATGTGAAATACAGAATTCAAATATTTGCTTAATGGAACTTCTCCAGGAACTATTTTTGCATCCAATACACTCTGTGATATCTTAGAATAGATAACAATTCAAAAATCATTAGACAAGGTCAATATAGGAAAACACACAAACAATGGAACTATATATTAAATATGCAGGAGGAAACTCATTGGCCTGGATTAGTTTTTGATGGAGTGAAAGGAAAAGCTATTTCATGTACAGCTTTTCGAGTTCTCATGCCCAAAATTCTGTGGAAAAGTCATTGCAGTGTGGACTTTTTTTTCACTGTTTCATTATTCTGTCATGCAAAATCATAGTTGCAATATTTCATACTGTGACAGTTTAAGCTAGAAGATAAATTATTCACAAAAACACACAGTATGCCACAGGCAGTCTTTTGTAAACATGGAAGACTCATCTTCTTTGATGCCCTCCCACTGATACTTTAAAATAGTGTAATGATTGTTAATTGTTCAACACTGAAATCCAGCACTGGTTACAATTAAAATGCAGTTATTTAAGATTTTATTTTGTTTTCCTGATGCACATGAACTACTGTGTATGCTCTTCTCTGCATAACAGTGTGGTCTATACTCCTGTTTTAAAATTAATATTACTAACAGTAAAATAAATTTTATACCATCTTGCCTCAGGAAATGGATTTCCTTTCTGCTAGAGTAAAAAGATAAATTGAACATAAACAGTAAGGTATAGAAATGTGGTTTAGAAGTCATGCTATCAGAAAATTAAGTAACTGCTCTTGGTAACCAAGATAACCAAGATAAACAAGGTAACCAAGAGGTGGTAACCACTGAAAAATTTGAAATTTATGTCACAGCTTTTTTTTTTTTTTTTTTCTTTCCCTAAAAAGAAGCTTAAAAACCTGCATATGATTGGGAAATTTTCTAGTTTCTATGGAGACTATATTTGCTTTACACTTCCAGCAAGATCTAATATTAAAGGAATGGCAAGCACTGTATTGACAAACACAACATCATTTCGGGACTACATTTTTTAGAATTTTGGCAGTGAAGGTAGACCTAGTTTACTGCCTTAGTGTAAACAGGGAATTTAAAATCAGCTATTCTCTTCAGATCCTGAATAACAGTATAAAGCCATATATGCTTGCTTGTGTTCACAGACATCTTTTCCTTGTGTCTTTTCTGGATTTTTTGTGCTATGAGACATCAATAAATTATTGTTAATAAGCAATTGAGAGAAAGAAAACAAACAAACAAACATAACCATATTTATTTATTTATTTATTTATTGTTTTATGAAAAGATCCTTGAAAGAGTAATTTTTTTTTCTTTCTTTTTTTTTTTCTTTTTAAATTCTGGAAAGTACATTTACATTCTGCGAGTAAAAACACACGAAGAGCAAATAATGCTGTCAACATGTGATTTCCAGTAGACAGTTCACTGTATCTAGAATCATCAAACAACTTAAAAGCCATGTTACACTAGAGTTATTTCAGTACTCATTGGATTTTGAACTCAGTTTACATTTGCAAAGAAAAAAAGATAGTCAAGGGCAGATCATAAGTAACAGCATGTCTCAAGTGACAACCCCACATCAAGAGGGAATAAGAAGCAAATGGTATTTATGAAAATACTTAGCTGAGTAAAGATTTGCTTTTAATAACTTGAATCCATCATCACTGCTGTGTGCATCTTACTTTCATTTTAGAAACGTTACAGACATGTATAGAATGACATTTTTAAAATGTGGAGGATTTAACTCTCCGTCTTAAATTAAAATGGATGGAAATGTCTAGCTTTAATATTTTCCACCAAGCAATACTCTGCTGAATGGTAGTTACAGATCATAGAAGGCAATATGAAAAATAAAAATAAAAAAATAAAAAAAGCTGCCATAGGTATGAAATTTATTCTATGAACCTTACTCTATTTTTACCCTCTTTTCATACAAGTAACCACTTCAAAGTCAGTAGGACTTTTGGTAGGAATGCATTGTCCAAACAATGGTCACTTGTCAGTAAAATGAAGTAAAACCACTAAGACTGCTCCAAATGCTTATATACCCAACTCCATAAAGTCTCAAGATGCTAATTCCAGGACAAAGGAAAGATTATTTACTGATTGACTAAAATCAAAAATGACAGACAGCTTGAGCCCCCCCTCCCTTTTTTTTCCCTTAGCATTCTTTCAACTCTATCACCCTATTGCCTTTTTTTTTTTTTTTAACACCATTCTGTTTCTGTGAGACTTTCAAAGGATCTTGTACTAGTATCCATAAATGTAATGTTTAGTATATTCTTAAAACTGAGCTTCAAGAGCTCAGCATTAAAATGTGTGGAAGTCCTTTTCTGTAATTTTCTACGGACAATTAACTGATCTTCATTCATAAGTGGTAGTGTCATCTGTGACAGAATTTAGGAGTCCTGGCCAGAACTAAGACATCATCATCCAAAAGGTATCAGGGAGACACAGAAGAGTTTTTTTTCTTTCCAAAGATAATAAACCTAATTAAAGTAATATGCAATCAGACATGCAATTGGTAAAGTGTTTTTTTGTTTGTTGATTGGTTAGTTTTTCTATGATGTAGTATCAACATGGACACATATTATACCAGAAAGGAAACATTTGCAGCACTAGTGTAAATGCTGCATTAAGTTGATTTAGCTTGTTGCCAGAAAATTTTATTTGAAAATTCTCTGAGTAGACTGACCTGTGGCTGGTACTTGACTTTTCATGTGATTGTTTTGTCAAGTTAACTTTGAGAGATAGTGAAGAATGCTGAAGGGGGCAATACTGAATGGCATCAGGTTGCCTAGAGCCAGAAAAATATGTAAATTTTGTGCATTTACTAGAAGCATATAGTACACCCTTCTCTCCCCCAAGTGGAAATTCAATATTTGTATTGTGTGTTCAGTACACATTTAATGACTGAATATACATTTATTGTACAGTATTTTGAATAAAAATACAGAATAAACTACCTGTTTGAAACACACAAAATATTTTTAAGGCTTGGTTAACTTTTTACTTAAAATTATTATGTAGCTATATAATAAATACTATGAAAATGCATAGGATGTAGCTGATTATACTCTGTATGTGAAAAATATTTTCACAATTTGATATAAAATTAATTGTAATGCAAGAATCTATATTAGGAAATTATTTTCCTATTGATGTAAAAAAATATATATTTGAAGATTTGGCATGTTTTAATGTGAAAGTGTCAAAGGTATATAATTTTTCATTTTATCTCAAACACAGAGCTAAAATATTATTTTTTATTTTCAGTCTATATGAATAAGTTAATAAAAATATATTGTATGAAGACACCTGGTAGGTAGTGAATATATATTTTTGTCACACTTTTAATATTTTCACACAAATTAGTATGTTACCTGCTCTCTTTAAAATAGCTTAATGTTGCAGTCTACAATTTTGGAATAACAAAGATGAGTGTAAGTTATATAACTCTTAACTTCTGTTTTGCTTTTCTAATTCAAAGCCAAATCTGTGTCATTTAGATGCTGACTATATAATTTAAGGAGGTGCTAGAAGATCATTTCACATCACTTTCCACTTATCTATGAGTCTCCTAGGTTTATTAGAGCAGGGACTGTTAGGTTTTATATACGGAAACACACAGCTGGGGAGTATTTCATTCATTGGTTCAATGCTTAACATGTTTGCCAAGTGAGCAGATGCCAGTAAGGCAGTCATCATAGGGTGACTTTTAAAGGAGATCAAACAAGTCAGCGTGTTTTTGAAGTAAAATTTGAAGAGCTATTCTATTTTAGTTGCTTAATATGATTTGAAATAATTTTTTTCCAAAACTGCTTTTAGATTTTTTTTTCAATAAAAATGATTAATTTTGGCTCAAACCTTAATGGTGTTTTTAATATAATAATATCCAATTTAAAACAGACCACTAACGTTTAAGTTATTGAGTTTGATTATAAAGATATGTCAACAGTATAGCTGCCTCACTAATAGCCTGTAACAAAGTGCAATGATGATAAGACCACATCTGTGGTATTCAAAGAAATTAATTTCTTCAAAATAAGTAAACTAATGTGAGTATAATGCCAATGAATTGATAAAAGATTTCTAGAAAAAACTGTGGGGGGGGAGGGAGGCAGTGTGACTCCAGCTGCTCCAAATATTTAATTATTAAAACTTGTTCACAGCCTTGTAAAAGGTTGTTATTAAAACAGCTGACATTCATCTGGGTTCCTGACTCCAAATGACAGAAGACAGACTACATTACATTTGTCACTTATATGCTTTCTGATGCGTGTTGCTGCCCTGAAGGGGAGACTGAGTTGTGGCTGATATTCTATACAGTTCTGATTTTTGTTAAGTTCACTTCTCAGGTCAGGAATGAAGTACTTTAATAACACAATGCCAGAAGCCTTACCTGCCATTGATTAAATCATTTTAACCTGTAGTTATGTTTATAAAGAAGGTGTCATTTTTATTCTTAATTTCTGTATGAGTGAGAAGACTGCTTTCTCATTCCACAATACTGGACAGCATGGGGTTGATTAGGAGGTGCAAAATTACATGCTTTTGATCCACAAACTTCCGAAGCATTCCCCCCTGCTCCCATACAAATGTCTGCACTAGAAGAGAGCCTTTCTCATTCCTTCATTTGGAACAAGGCCACAGTCCACCTCAGAATACATCAAACTGCACACAAAGCCAGTGGAAGAGAAAATAACCTTACTCCACAGAAACCTATGATTCAAGGGTCAATTTTCTCAGCTAAACTGTGGAAATCTGTAGTTCTTCTCTTAATTCCTAGGGATTACAGATTTTTAATAAAGGAGGGGGAGGGGGAGGGGGGCAAAGGAGGAGGGAAAGGGGTTACATCAATCTTTCCTGATGTAAAAAGACCTTGTGATTCTTCTAGAACCATTAATTTTGCTTATTTGACTGCATAAAATCCCAGACATCTGGAAAGGTCATTAGTGCTCCTACTTATAAGAAGATATATTTTGGTTGATAGGGTACACTTTTCAAATGATAGAAATGAGGTTTCAATTTCCCTTAGCCTAAAGAAAGTTTAAAATTCTATTCAACTACTCTGACAGAAAGCTCTTTAACTAGTAGGCTATGTAATCTTGTAAAAAAATGCAGATCATAGCCCCACAAACCTGTCTGGACTTCATGTAAGCAAATAGCATTCTACTAGCAAGATTGCTAGATTTTGCCCTGTACCTGAGTTATTAAGTTTTGGAAATAACTCTTCCTGGTTTCATAAAAGGAATGACTAATCATCATTACTTAGCTGCTCATAAATGTCAGTAGATGTGATTTAAATAATCTGAAAACTTTAAAGTGAAATGTATTTTCAGTTGCCAGAAGATATAAGCCATTTTATCAGACCTTTTCTTCTTCTTTTTTTTTTTTTCCCTTTCTTTCTGTATTTTTTCATCTTTGTAGCTGCAAAAAATCATTAGGAAAATCAGTCTAGAAGAACAGCTGAGGAATCTCCAAGTGCCTGCTCCATGATATAGAAGTTTCACTGAGAGGTATTAAGGGACAGAGAAACATAGCCAGGAAATCAGTGAGGAGTCATTGTGCAATCCAGGTTTCCATGTTGAAGTATGCTATATTTCAGGGAAGGAGTTAGTTGGATCAGGCTAGGATCAAGGAACTGCAAAAAGATCCTTTTGCAAAAGTCCTCTACTTATAAATCTTTCTAGTATTAGGCCCTGCTCATGTAGTTATAGCCCATGTTTGTCACCTTTCCTCTTCATTGTATTCGTTTGGATATAAATCATTACTCTCACAGGTAAACTTATCTGCATTGACTCAGGTGTCTGTGTTCACCACTCTGTGTATATAAATACAATCTTCAAAATTTCAGTATTTATCTGAGTGATTTTCCTGCAATTGCCTTTGTTTAGAAAAGAAATAAAAAAGTATTTGCAGTTCTCGCTAAACTTTGCATAGTGTTTCTTCCATTTGCAGTCCCGACTGCAGAAGTGGGTGATTATTCTGAAGTCTTACAACCAAATCTCTGAGCACTGTTTATTTTACTGAAGCAAGTAGGTTGCTTTCCTGTCTGTATCCAATTATTTATTTATAGTCATTTAAAAAGAAGTGTTCAAGTGAATTTTGGGATAGAACTGAATTGCATCTACTCTATTAGCATAAGTAAATTTCAGGAAAATGTGGTTAAAGCCTCCAAGGAAAAAAAAAATGAAACCAGACACTTGCATACATTTTGTAGTAAAAATAAACTTTTGTAAGAATTTAGAATTGGAAATATATTTTGAGAAACCATTTTAAAATGCCAAAATGCAGCTATTTGCTTTGAGTTGCTACGTAGAGAACACTTTGGGTTTCTTCTTTGGGACAGGTGTGCAAAGCCAGTGCATGTGAAGAATAATAGTCCTAGTGTTTCTAGGTTCTGCCTGAGGTGTGTCAGTTAGACCAGAGTATGGAAGTGGACTTCTGAATAGGAGAAGTAGTATATATGCATATATATTGATGCATATACATATGCATGTATGTTGTTGAAGGGTGAAGCCTCTCTGAAAGCAACACTCAACTAGACGAGACTTACTAAGCTATAACTGATTATATTATTCTATTATGCACTGGTAAGACAATGAGATACACTGTTATCATGGGATGAGACCTACCAATGAACAAGGCTCAGATTAAAGATACCTAGACTACGTCTTTCCAGGTATGTTCAGAAAAGAAGAAGGAGGAAAAAAAATGATGATAAAAATATGTTATATATATATAAACATTATGAAAGAATTAGCCTAAGGTATAATGCTGTGAGTACACATCAGGATTCCAAGCAAGACTCAGACACATCAAGCATTCGGTCCAATTATCGTATTTCTCTTTATGGTGCCAGTCATTGCTTGACTAGAGGAGCTGGTGTTGTGTCCAGTATGAGTGTGAAGTTATATAAAGGGCAGAGAACAGCAGCCTCGAACAAGAAATCACTATCCACCTGCTAATCAGCAAATAAAGGTGTTATCCATCTATGATTAGAATAAGAATATGACAAAGATGCTATCCACTATCCATCACATTTGAAAATTCATGCCAGTCTGATGAAGTACCTAGCGACAGGAAAAGGGGAAACATAACCCCCATTTTTAAAAAGGGAAAAAAGGAAGATCCAGGGAACTACAGGCCATTCAGTCTCACCTCTGTGCCAGGCAAGATCATGGAGTAGATCCTCCTGGAAACTATGATAAGTGGATAGACCACTTGGTGGATAAGAAATTGGCTGGATAGTCAAATTCAAAGAGTTGCGGTCAATGGAGACCTGAACATCTGACAAGTGATCAGACCCACAGGGGTCTGTATTGGAACCGGTATTTAACATCTTGGTGACATGGACAGTGGGACTGAGTGCACCCTCAGCAAGTTTTTGAACAACACTAAGCTGAGTGGTGCAGTCAAGATGTTGGAGGGAAGGGATGCCATCCAGAGGGACGTAAAGGGGTAGAGGTGGACCTGTGAGAACCTCATCAACAAGGCCAAGTGCAAGGTCCTGCACCTTGGTCAGGGCAATCCCAAGCATGAATGTAAATACCAAGCTAGGTAATGAGTGGATTGAAAGCAGCCCTGCGGAGAAGAACTGGTGGATGTAAAACTAAATATGATCTACAATGTGTGCTTGCAGTCCAGAAAGCCAGCCATACCGTGGGCTGCTTGAAAAAGACTATATCTAGCAGGTTGAGGGAGGTGATTCTTCACCTCTACTCCACTGTCATGAGACACCACCTGGAATACTGTGTTAAGCTCTTGGGCCCACAGTAGAAGAGAGACATGGACCTGTTGTAGCGAGTCCAGAGGAGGGCCACGGGGATGATCAGAGGGCTGGCACAACACTTTTCTATGAAGAAAGGCTGAGTGTGCTGGGCAAGTTCAGCCTGGAGAATAGAAAGTTCAGGGGGCCTTAAAGGGTCCCTACAGCAAAGACGGGGAAAAACTCTATCAGGGAGTGTAGAGATAGGACAATGTGTAACACTTTTAAACTGAAAGAGGGTAGATTTAGATTAGAAATTGGGAAGAAGTCTTTACACAGAGGGTGGAGAGGCACTGGAACAGGTTGCCCAGAGAAAGTTGTGGATGTCCCATCCCTGGATGTGTTCAAGACCAGATTAGCTGTGGCTTTGAGCATCCTAGTGTAGTGGAAGGTGTCCCTGCCCATGGCAGGGGGGTTGGAACTAGATGGTCTTTAAGGTCTCTTCCAACCCAAACCATTCTATGATTCTGTGATTTTACTACATCCACCCTTCTTTGTAAATATATTTTGAATTATGTCATTGAGTGCTGTGGTTCTCTTGTGACTACCACACCACAATTTCCACTATAACAATAACTATAACAATTCCATATAACAATATTATATGCAACACTGAATGAACCTCTGCTTTTTGCTTTAATACTTGAGGCCTGCTTAGATCTGTCATTTTTAAATATGTGTGATGCTGGACATCTACTTGCACTTTTTAGAAATTATCAATCAATGAGAAATGGGTTTCTACAAAAACTGTTTTTGTTTGTTTGTTTGTTTTCGGTTGTTTTGTTTTGTGA
The DNA here is from genome assembly GCF_009769625.2 of Cygnus olor. Classification (NCBI taxonomy): domain Eukaryota; kingdom Metazoa; phylum Chordata; class Aves; order Anseriformes; family Anatidae; genus Cygnus; species Cygnus olor. Next base: position 144,033,055 of record NC_049170.1, on the reverse strand, counting down.
TTTTTTTATTATTTAGTCACCAGGCCAAACTGTTATTTCTCCAAGCCACCTGTCCCTCCAGATCTCTTCCTGACTCTTCCCTGGCCCTTGTAAAATACCATGCATCTTTAACCAACTTCTGTGCTTAGAGAATAGTAAAAGACCTCAAAATATTAACAAATAGTAGTGAGATTTATTAAAAATATTGATATAGCACATTATGTTGCATAGATAATTCTTGCCATAATACCACTTTGGGGGTTATTTAATTTTAATCAAATAGACCAATTATTTTAATCAATTAGACCAGTATGTCTGGTAATTTATAAGAAACTGTTATTTTTCCTCTTTCAATTTAAGTATTAAAGTACAAATTTAAGTATTAAAGTAAGTTTATGTCTTCCTTTTGTATGTCATGTCAAATATTCAATTTCAATTTAATTTTAAGATAGAAGTACAGAAAAAAAAAAAAAAAAAAAAAAAAAAAAAACCATGAAATTAGTTTAATTTTCCCCTAAGGTAAACATTCTTATTTTATTTACATTACGGATCCACCTTATTGTTCTTTGTCCTCTTGGGTTTATTTATACCATTAGCTGTTATTTATATCATTAGCTGTTAAAATCAGATTGTTTAGAATTAGTAGACTAATGTGGAAGAGGAATGCAAGTGTCTGTATTGCTGTAGGATGTCTATTTTGTTGTTGTTGTTACTCTTTTTTTTTTTTTTGGTAGAATGTTCTTTTCTTCTCCCCTTCTTGGCAAAAAAATTCTCAAAGGTGGTCTCAAAGTAGTTACAAACTTCACAGGTATTTAGACGTCTTTAGGGTTTTGTTTATTTATTGCTAACATACAAATACAGTAAATATTTTTTTATTTTTATTTTTTAATTTGGCTGTGCATCATGAATATCCTGCATGTATGTATGCATAGCATCATATAACATCATATTATTAGATGATTTGGATGCTTCCCTTTAGACCATTTAGAATTTTACAAGCTCAAAATACTTGTTTTGAAACCCTTTATTTATTTATTTATCGGGGGGGGGGGGGGGGGGGGGGTGCAGGGTGGAAGCGATACAGGGGGAAATGTTAAAATTGAAAGCATTGGCGTAATGCCAACCTAACGTCGTGTCATAATATCAGTGAGATATTAAATCTGATTTCTCTGGTGGTTTAATTTCCTGTCATAGTGTCCAAAACCAGATCTGAGAAGTCTTAACAGGAGCTAAGTTTTAGCATGTTTATGTTACATCCAAGGAGAATAAATTTTCATTTCAGCTCATAAGTGAAGTTGTTCAAATTTTAGCATTTAATGATTTTGGTGATTGTTTAAGAGATCAGACTGTGAACAGTCTGACTGTGAAATAATAAGTACACTAGAAAATACAGAGCAAAGGAATAATTGTACTTCTGGTGATATCAAACCTCAAAAATGAAAGTCAGTTTTGTTCAGACTTGTAGCTTTTAGTATTGTAAATTTGAATAATTGATACTCATACTGAGATGTGTGATAAAATCCTCAGCAGAAATGAAAGACAAGGTATTTTAACATACTGGCTGTAGATGAAGTCAATTTCCACTAGTCACTCACGTCTATAAAGTAGTTTTACTCATACTATCGTGATAAATGCAGAGCAACTAACATGAATTAGAAAAAAGATTTGTGAAAATTTTCAACTTTATAATATTATTACAATTACTAGCATTATTAATTATAATGAAAATCTGATATTTTCAATTAGAAAAACAACAACAACAACAAACATTTATAATAACATACTTCTCATGTTTAGAATACATTCTCAACTATTTCTGTGCTGATTTACCTCTAGTAGTGAAATGACAAACTTATGGTTAAGCAAGATTAGTTTTTTTCCACAAACAAACGAAACAAAATTCTCATCTAGGTCTTGAAACATTTTTTGAGTTCACATTTCACAAGTTTTGAGTTCACATTTCAGTTACAGAGTTATGGAATTAACACATTTGTTTCCAGACTGGAAGCACTGATGAATGGTTTTAGAGATTGTAGGTATGAAGTTCTTTTTCTTTTATTCACAGCTATCAAATGACTGTAATATTTTTTTGTTTGTTTGTTTCACAGTTTTTTGTTGTTGTTTCACAGCAGTTTTTTAATTTATTTTATTTTAGATGATAAATATGAAGGAATTTTTCAATGTCTCCTAGTTTTATTTTCTAATCTTCTGCTGGGATTTGTTTTGGTTTTGCGTACCGATGAACAGAAAAAAATAATTATTCAAGTGTTAATTTCATCCACACCATTCAGTAAACTGAAGCGATAATTTGTTTCAGATGAATGAGCTGATGAATCATCTGAGTTAAACAATAACATTTACTAGTAGGATAATAAAAGATAATTATTAGACTCCGAAAGCAGTTGTACTTTTAATTAGTAGCTCTAAATTAGCTGCGAGATGATTGAAGAACCAAACAGCTTTTTCAAAGTGACTTTGCCATTAAATCTAGAACCCAGAAATCTAGAATGTATACAGATACATAATTAATAAGATGGCTTGAATTAAAACTGATATCTTCATAAGATTTTTTCTTAGTAGTAAGCCAATTTAAATAGCATTGCTTTGTTATTATTATTTATTAGAGTTAATATTTTTTTACTCCTTATATTTGTGACGTCACGTCATAATGCCTTTTGTCAAATAATGACTTAAAAAAAAAGTTATCTTCTCCATCTATTAACTAAATATTGAAAGTAAATTAAAATTCACAGAAGATGAGATAAAATGCTGTACTGAAAATTACATTGATTTTTCTGAAATGTAATCTTCTTTCATATTAAATGTATAATTTTATATGTTATACATATGGTAATTCACATACAATTATTACAGTAGTTATACATTCTAACTTAAGGAATCAAAATTATGTCTAGTACTTAAGAGTTTAGTGTCTCTGTCATACCTTCATAAGGAGTGGTGAGAGAGTCTTAGCCACAAATTTATTAAGGGGAGACTAGCCTTCAAATTTACGCAACTTATTTAAATACCTCATTAGCCAATTATATGTTCCCTTTACATATATATATTTTTATACATATATATATATACATATACATATATATATTATATATATATATTTATTTATATTTATTTATATATATATATTTATATATATAATAAATTTATATTTATATTTTATATTTATATTTTATATTTATATTATATATAATAAATTTATATTTATTTATATATATTTATTATTATAATTATTTTATATTTTATATATATATATATATATATATATATTGATTTATATATATTTTTATGATTTTCTTACATTGAAAAATAATTTCTTGCCAGAACTACAATGAACGGGCTTGTAGAATGCAATTAAGTTGACCTTCAGGTTGTTTGTGTCTTTGAGATAATAGTTTTATGAATGGTTTTGTGGTTATAGTCCCAATAACCACCAATTAATATATTTTTTTCTTGATCTGTCATTTATAGGCATATTCTTTCTGTCATATATTGGCTATTGTTATTGGGCAGGGACACATTCCACTAGATCAGGTTGCTCAAAACCCCAACCAACCTGGCCTTGAATACTTCCAGGGATGAGGCATCCACAATTTCTCTGGGCAACCTGTTCCTGTGCCTTACCACCCTCTGAGTAAAGAATTTATTACCAATATCTAAGCTAAACCTACCTTCTTTTAGTTTAAAGCCATTGCTCCTTGTCCTATCACTATACTTCCTGATAAAGTGTCCCTCTCCAGCCTTCTTTTAGTCCCTTTTATGTATGGGAAGACTGCTTGCTATAAGGTCTCTCCAGAGCCTTCTCTTCATGGACGCTTCTCATCAGGTCCCATGGACTTGTGCACCTTTAGGTTCCTTAGATGGTGACAAGCCTGATCTTCTACAGTGGTTCTTTCATTCTTCCAGTCCCTGCCTTTGCCTTCTGGGACTTGATCTGTGTGGCTAGAGTATATGCCAGTGAAGACCAAGGCAAAAAAGTCATTTGGGTACCTCCGCCTTCTCCGTGTCCCGGGTAACCAGGTCTGCTGTTTTCTTCCTTCCTCCCACAATTTCCATAGTCTTCCTTTTATCACTGACATTCCTTCCAGTTGCCCTTGATGTCCCTGGACAAATTTAATTCTAAAAGAGCTTTAGCTTTCTACCCCTGACCCTAGCTGCTTGTGTGATTTCTCTGTATTTCTCCCAGGCTATCTGTCTTGTTTCTACCCTCTGCAGGCTTCCTTTTTCTGTTTGAGTTTGGCCAGGAGCTCCTTGTTCAGCCATGCAGGCCTCCTGGTCTTTTTGCCTGACTTCGTTTTTATTGGGATGCATCACTCTTGAGCTTGGAGGAGATCCTTGAATTAACCAGATTTCTTTGCTTTGCCCCATGGTACTCTACCAAGCAGATACATGAAGAGGCCAAAGTCTGCTCTCCCAAAGTCCAGGGTAGTGAACGTGCTGTTCTCCCTCCTCACTTCCTTCAGTATCCTAAATTCCATCATTTCGTGGTCACTGCAGCCAGAGCTGTCCTCGACCTTCACATTCCCCACCAGTCCCTTCTAATTGGTGAGAATGAGGTCCAACATAGCACATCTCCTCATTGGCTCTTCTGTCACTTGGAGAGGGAATTTATCATCAATGAATTCCAGGAGCCTCCTGGGTTGCTTATGCCCTGCTGTGCTGTCCCTCCAATGGATATCGGGGTGGTTGAAATCCCCCATGAGGACCAAGGCTTAAGAACGTGAGGCTGCTTCTCTGTCTATAGGGGACATCATCATCTTGGTCTTCCTGATCAGGAGGCCTGTAGCAGTGTCCCACTGTAACGTCACCTGTCCCTGCCCTCCCTTTAATCCTGACCCTTAATCTCTCTGTCAGTTTCTCATCCATTCCCTGCCAGAACTCCATGCAATCCAGCTGCTCATTGAGATAGAAGGCAATTTCTGCTCCTCATCTCTCCTGTCTGTCTTTCCTAAAGACCCTGTATCCTTCCATTGTATCCTTCCTTTCCTACACTCCAGTCATGGGAGCCATCCCGTCATGTCTCTGTAAAGCCCCTGCAGGCATGCATACATCTCTAACTTCTCTTGTTTATTGCCTATCTATGTGCATTAGCACATTTAAGTTGGGTCCCTGATGAGGCTGACACTGGCTAAAGTGGCCGGACTTCCTTTGTGCTGCTCTTTGGGTGCTCTCCTGCTGACCCATTACCCTCCTCCAGGCTCTGGGTTTCTGTCACTGACAATGGCATCAAGCTGGGAGGAGCGGGATGGAGTAAGGTCGCCCCTGACCCCCGTCCCCCCCCCCAGCTTTAACTTAAAGCGCTCTTCACCATCTTGGCAAGTTTATGACCAAAGATGCTCTTCCCCTTCTCTGAAGGGGGGTGGACCCCATCAGGCCCCAGCAGACCAGGTTTTTCAAAGTGAATCACATGGTCTAAGTAGTCAAACACCTTTCTGTGGTACCAGTCCCATAACTATCTGTTGGCTTGCCAGATTCAACTGGCCTTTTCAATCCCTTTTCTCTTAACTGGGAGGACTGATGAAAAAACCTACGTGTGCTCCTGAGTCCCTTACTGCTACTTCCAGGGATCATATAAATGATCATATAAATATATATATGATCATGTAAATATATATATATGATCACATAAATATAAATATAAATGCTTAAAGTTTTAGAAACCAAATTTTTGTGGAAGAATGATCTCCTTAGGAAAAGGCTATATTCAACTTCTGTACCTTGTTTAGAAAGGCTTTTAATAATTAGTTTTATGTCCTTAATGTATGAAAAAAGATACTGTCATATTATTATATAACTGATTTCTGATCATTAGTATTTTTATAGTTTATCTTGGCTCCTATAGTTATGACTAGTATTATATAGTTTCATCCATCCTATTGTAAATTAAACTGGACTAAATATGCTGGACTATGTATTTTAATAACAAAAACTAGCTAGGATTCCCTACAGTTTTGATTTTTAAATTTAGGCATAACTCATATTCATAACTTATTTTATAGATATTCCTCCAAATATGATTGTATAAGATAAATGAGACCTAATAATTAAAATGAGAGCATCTTTCTAGCATCATTAAATAAAATTCTCTATTTACTTTTCAAAATAGTGCCCCCTAAGTGTTGGACTAAAATTTAATGGACCCTATTCAAAGTGGCAAATTTTATATTTAGTGCATCTATAATCCAGGTTTCCTTTGTTCCTTCAGAATGTAACTCACTGGAAACAAATTAGAAATATTTTTGATAAAGGAAGCAAAGAAACCGAGTACCACGCTTTTCCTCAACTATGCTACTATGAATTCTCTATAGCTCCTTAAAAAGTAATAACTACCAGAAACAAATACGAATACACATTGCATTTTTTTTTAACAAAAAAGCTTTACACTATTAATGCTAGCAAGTATAACCTTTATGGAAGAATATTTTTATTACAACAAAGTCACAAATTATACTTAATATTTCTTATAGTTAGTTTATGGGTGGTAACAGTTCAGGTAGTGACTAAATTAGAGAACGGCTTTCTTTTGCCATTTATCAGGTGGAAGCAGTCCAAATCTAATTGAAGGAATGCCTCATTTGATGCACTAGTTAGTATTTCTGGGGATGTTGAAGACCCATCAGCACTAATCTATACCTGTACTTTTGTGTAGGTATTTACACCTTCCCCATCAGCAATTCTGTGTTTGTAAATGCATTTGTATTTATAAGATAATAATAATAATAATAATATAAAAAAAAAATCATGTAGTCTCTTACATTAATGGTTCATTCAATGAAAAAATACAAAGATAGGAAAAAAAAAGTCTTGAAATTTTTATTTTACATTGTGTCAATTACAGAACTTCTGGTATACAGAGAAAGGCAGATCCAGAACTGGCAAGTATGGAATTTAGCTAGTCCAGAGGAGCTATATCACTGTATATTAACTATGAATATAGGCCAAGATTCAGTTTTAAAAAACAAATAGGTTGAAAGAAGTATCCCAGAAAAGGATCCTTTTCTTTCAAGGATATACTGACCCATTTTGCTCCATGAATGGGATTCCAAATAAGAAAAAAAAAAAAAGGCACTTAAGGACATGGTTTAGTGATGGGGGTCAGTAGGACAGGTTTATGGTTGGACTTGATGATCCTAAAGGTCTTTTCCAACCTAGATTAAACATAGACAAAGAAACAAACATACCTTGCTGAGTAAAAAGTGTATAGCTTCAGAGGCAGAGATCATGTTGCTTAAGTGAATTCATAATATTCATTAAAGTGTGTCATGCAACACTATTCCAGATGAGAAAGATGATTATGGCAGCAATTTGCTTTTTAAACAGAAGTACAATTTCATCTAGCTGTGAATAGTTTAACGTCAAATAACTCCAATATCAAGTTCATACTGTGATGTGAATATATATTCAAGAGTTGAAGAAATTAATGAAAGAACGTTCTGTAGATACAGAGTCCAAACATAGTTACACAGATAATGAGTTAGGTGGAGTCCAGATTATTGTTCTGAATTCTGTTTTTAAAAAATTCTATGAGTATCAAGGTACTCCTGGTCCCTTTAAGACCAAAAAAAAAAAAAAAATCCTTAGTAAATATGAAAACACCTCTTCTATGGGATATTTGACTGCCTGTCTCACTGTAACAAAGAAGGAGGAACTAAGTATCATTCTATAAAAACAATGGTTAAATACAGAAGGATTGTATAAAAATATATGCATGTTTGCATGCATATATTAGTTGTGGAAAACACTTAACCTCTCTGTATGTCTGTGTAAAAGTCTGTAAGACAGTATAATAACATTTACCTTAAGGAAGTCCTGTGAAAATTAATCAGATTAATACTTAAAGTTAAGTACAAAAAAGTTCTCTGTTAAATCTGAAATGAAATATAATTTCTATGTTTTATATTACACCAAGAAAACAAACAAAACTTGATGGTAAGATTTTTTTTTCTTTTTATAAGCTCATATATTCCTTCACAAGTTGTGCCATTTTCTTGTAAATGACATAGAATTAATTTGCGAACCATGATGTATCACAATTTGATACAGGGTTTGCAGGCTAATGAAAACCAATATTTCACTAACAAAAACTATTTGGAGATGGACGCTTTTCTATTATTTGGCAACGATTTTTTTTTTAAGTTAGAAAAAAAAATATATATATATATATTTTAATCCTATAGAAAATTTGAGTTATAAAAATGGTTTTGCAGATGGTTTTATAAACTTATTTAAACTTATTTGCTCACTTACTAAATTCAGTTTGCTTACTGATGGACTGTTGGAGATGTTTCTCCCTTGCTGTTCCCTTCAAGGTAGATTTGAAGATGTTAGAAGTCTAAGGAGAAAGCTGTAATAATTGAGGAAAAATGGCTGAAAGCAGGCTTCTGAAAAAAAAAAAAAATAATAAAAGATATTTTCTTTGGTATATAGAAAGAAATAGGTAATTTGAAACAAACAGTAAAGAACTGTTTGTACTTCTTTATAAAGTCTCACAGTTCTAACTAGTAGTTCTGAAATGTATATAATCAGCTGATCTTCCATCAATGAAGGTTAATGTCTTCCTGAGAGTAAAATAGTTGAAGGAGATTCAACCTTCTGGTTGAGAAAACAGTTCAAAGCATAATTATATGTATTATATATAAAATATATTAATGTATTCAAACATGTCTCCATTTTTAATTTTTGTAAATTGGCGGTTACTAAGATCAAAGGATTCTAGATTTTTATTACCATTTGAGAAAATTAAGACTGTCAATAATATAGTCAAATATGGAATGATTTATTCAACCTTGCGACATGTTCAATTGTAATGTGCATATATAATTAGCTGATATAAAATGGAGAATAAACTGTTTCTGTCCTTTTAGTGCATACTCCTTTACGCTTATAGAAGATAATATCCTATGCTGTGTATAATAGAATTGAAATAGTATCAGATTTTGAAACTTAGTACCTTTATAAAATAAAACTTTATTTAAAATATGCGTATACGTACCTCCATTAGAAATCACCATTTGTAAGTATTATTTCTGTCACTATCGCTATTTCTATTCTTAAACATTATCAAATATTAAGTGATATACACAGACTTCACCCGGATGGTTGAGTCACCATCCCTGGAGGTCTTTAAAAGACGTTTAGATGTAGAGCTTAGTGATGTGGTTTAGTGGAGGACTTGTTAGTGTTAGGTCAGAGGTCGTACTAGGTGATCTTGGAGGTCTCTTCCAACCTAGATGATTCTGTGATTCTGTGATTCCGTTATAGTCAGGTATCAGACAGTATATCAGTTACCATATTAAAATGATGAAGACTGCAGACTTAGTTTCATATTCATTAAAATTTAGACCTAAATAAATTTGAAATACTCAGAGGAATACACACTGCTATTAAAACAACTGAAGTACTGGACAATAGCATAATTTGCTTAAATACATTCTGCAATCCCATCACTTATTTATATCAACATAAGTATTTATATCAAGACTTCACAGTCTTAATAGCTATAAATTCTGAAGACATAGACCTGGATCTTAAGAATTACCATCACTCCAGGTCACAAAACAAGGGTAGGGAGCTGCCTACCACAGTGCCCTTTTAACAGCAATAAATCTGGAAAACCAGGTAAAAGTGTAACCTCAGGAAAATACTCACTGATTGTTCTCAGAAGATCCTTCTCAATCACCATTAATCTGTACTTAAAGGATTTCCCAATCTGTAGGAAGCACATTTGTTTTTAGTAGCTCCTTATGAGTCTTTCTGCCATTAATTTATATCACTGCTTTTTAGCCCATATAGGTTTAGTCTTTGTGATATAATTTAGCAAGCAGTTCCACACCTTAAACATGTATTGTATAAAGAAACATCTTCCCAGTTTAAAATGTGTTATAGACATTTGTACTCGCTGGTCTCCAGTTCTTATACTTGAAAGGACAGTAAAAATAATTCCCTGTTCAATTTCTCTATTCACCTCACAATTTTATAGATTCCTATCATATTTGCCCCTTAATCATCTCATTTCTAGAAAGAAGAATTTATATCTGTTCATGATGCAGTAGGGACAATTGCATATTTTCTTGTTATCCTGTTCATCCTTCTCTATACTTTTCCTAATTTCACTCGCGTTTTTTTGCAGAGGGCAGACCAGAAAGTCTATCCCCTGCACTCTAGATTTTCACATTTGTCTTATAATTGCTTGTTGTTCTCTGCTCTTTTCCTAATAACTGCTAGTATTTTATTTCCTTTCTGGCACTACTGAATACAGAACTGATGTTTCATAGGAATTATCTTTTATAACCTCAAGATCTTAGTCCAAGATAGTTAATAGCTAAGTCAAAGCCTGTCCTTGTGAATATAAAGTAGGATTATTTTTTAATTCATGTGCACTAGTTTACACTTATCTACTATGAATTTTATCTAATATTTTATCACATCATTCATTAGCATAATGTGTTTCTGTAACTTTTCAGTTAGTTCTTGCTTTTACGTCTTTAATAACATAACACCATCAACATATTTTGTAACTGTTTTTTACATCTTTCTAAGTAATTGAAGGATATATTGAAAATCACAATTCCTGACAGACATTCTCTGCATCAAGAAAACTATTTATACCAGTTGTTGTTTCCTAAATTTGAACCATGTAATTTTTTTTTTTCTTTTAAAGAGTATTTACAGAAATAGCTTATGGATTGCTTTTTGGAAACTGTGAAATGAGATTCTCTTTATAGTTAACATATGCATAATTTCCTTAAGATAAAAAATCTAACCCATATCCTAAGTGATTGTACAGAAATGCTATGTAATGTAACTCAATGGGAATATAGGATAAAAACTTTCTAATTGATAATGCATGTTACTATGCAATTTTGGCTGATATAGTCACAAAGTTAAATCCATGCTGGATAAGGACCTGATTAGTTAATCTTGCAGGATCATGGGGTGTGACCAGCACTAATTTATCTGGTGTCATAGACATTAAAGTTCTCAAGCTTTGCCTTCTTACTTGGTAAAACAACCTTGTAAAACACAGCATGTTTAAAGTACGTATGTTCATATGTGTACATTGTGTTCATATGTACACAATTCTCTCATTATTCTGGTTTTAGGTAGGATTATAACATTAATCACTAATAGATCTGGGAAGCAGTGTCATAGATAGATACTGTGTTGGATGACAGAAAAATACATAATTAAAAACCGTTACTACCAAAGAACTAACTTAGTTGTGAAGAAGGCTATAAGTAGGACTGAAACAATATAGGAAAATTTCTGCAGATTTATTGACAGAAGTGTTTTGATGGGATATTTTGAAACTATAATGTGCTTTTACCTCAAACACTATAATACTTAACACCTGCGTTATTTTACAGGTATCATCAGTTGGCTTTCCACACAACTCTTCTCCACATTAAATCAATTCTAAATTTCTTATTCTTACTCTAGTCAGTACTCTGTGTCTGTTTACTTACTCTCAGTCCATTAAATAAAATGTGGTTATTGCTTATAGCCATCTATTTATTTTCGTGACAAACTATTCTACTTGGGCTTTATTATCATCTTTAACCTCCTTTCTCTGGTTTAGAAATACCATTGGCAATATTTCAGAGAAAATGGTATGATTTTTAACTCAAAGTTTTGAGCCTAATATTCTTTAAAAAAAAAAAAAAAGTGTTTTAAATATAGTGTTATGCTGTAAGTGGAAAACAGATAATCCATGAAGAATTCAAAAGTTTGCAGGCATGCCACAGTTATTAGAAAAATGTTAACATGTAGTAGTGTTTGTTTGTTTGCTTCCTGGTTAGTTTATATGCTTGTATTTTGCTTTGTGATCTATTTTTTCCTTTTTGCATCTATTTTTCTGCAATGCTTTCCACTAGCTTTCCCAAGTGCTTTGTTTTATCTCTTATGCTTATTATTATTATCCCCTCTATTTTTATAAGGAACTAAATGAAAGTAACTCAAAGAACATGCATGTTGGCATTGAACAGTCAAATCTATGATGCTTGATTTTTTTTCATGTTGAGCAAATCACCATTTCGGAATCAGTATAAATACCTTAGTTTTCTGGCTAAAATAAAGTCAATGACTAAACAGCCACACTAAACAGAATACCAAAATGGAAATACCAAAATGGATAATATTTCTGAAGTGTTTTTTTTTTTTTTTTCATTAACTGTTACTGTTATATACATTGTACACTATAACATTGGATAAAAATGTATTTAACAACATTTCCTTAAAGTTGCAGTTGAACATGATTTTTGTGATAAAAACAACATACATAAATTAAAATAATAATAATAATAATAAAGAACACAAACAAGAAAGGATTAGTAAACAATTTATGATTTTTTTTTTCTGTCTACAAGTACCTCTGTTTCATGCCAAGTCTCTCTCTACAGGGCTGCTCTCAATGTGTTCTCCCAGTCTGTACTCATCCGGAATTACCCTGACCCAGGTGCAGCACCTTGCACTTGGACTTGTTGAACCTCATGCAGTTCACATTGATCCACTTCTCCAGCCTGTCCAGGTCCCTTTGAATGTCATCTCTTCCTTCTTTGGTATCAACTGCACCACTCAGCTTGGTGTTGTCTGCAAGCTGGCTGAGAGTACACTCAATCCCATTGTCTATGTCATTGATGAAGGTATTGAATAGCACTGGTCCCAAGACAGACCCCTGAGGGACATCGCTTGTCACCAGCCTCCACCTGGACATAGAACCATTGACCACAACTCTCTGGGTATGGCCATCGAGCCAATTCCTTACCAAATGGATGGTCCACCCATTGAATCCATATCTTTCCAATTTAAAGATTAGGATGTCGTGTGGGACCATGTTGAAGGCCTCACAGAAGTCCAAGTAAATGACATTAGTCAGTCTGATGTGGTTACTCCATCACAGAAGGCCACCAGATTGGTCAGGCATGATTTGCCCTTGGTGAAGCCATGCTGGTTGTCTCGGATCACCTCCTTGTCCTGCATGTGCCTCAATATTGACTCCAGGAGGATTCGTTCCATGATCTTGCCAGGCACAGAGGTGAGGCTTACCAGTCTATAGTTCCCTGGGTCTTCCTTTCTACCCTTTTTAAAAATGGGAGTGATATTTCCCCTTTTCCAGTCACTGGGGACTTCACCTTAATTGCCATGATTTTTCAAATATGATGGAGAGTCTTGGTGACTACATCAGCCAATTCCCTCAGGACCCTGGGATGCATGTCAACAGGTCCCATAGACTTGTAGTTGTTAAGTTGCATCAGGAGGTCCTGAACTTGCTCTTTGCTTACAGGGGGAGGGACTCTGTTCCTCCAGCCAAAATGTTCAGGGCTTTGAGAGATGTGGGAATCCTGACCACTAGTGAAGTCTGAGACAAAGACTTTTTTAAGTACCTCTGCCTTCTCCGCATCTGTTGTTACCAGTTCTCTGTCTTCATTTGTCAGAGGCAGTACACTCTTCTTAGTCATTCCTTTGTGGCCAATATACCTGTAGAATTCCTTCTTGTTATTCTTTGCATCCCTTGACAAATTTAGTTCTGTCAGTGCCTTGGCTTTACTGATCCCATACATGCACATCCGAACAGCATTTCTGTACTCTTCCCAGGGCATGTGTCCCTGTTTCCACCCTCTGTGCATTTCCTTCTTTTGCCTAAGTTTGATCAGCAGATCCTTATTCAACCATGCATGTTTCCTACCTTCCCTGCTTGATTTATTGCACATGGGAATAGAGAGCTCCTGCACTCTAAGAAAAACAGCCTTAAAGAGTTGACAGCTCTGATCAGATCCTCTGTCCCCAAGGATCGTGTCCCATGGGATCTCACCCACTAATTCTTTGAACAGCTGGAAGTTGGCTCTTCTGAAGTTCAGGGTCCTGACTATGCTTTTAGCCAGGCCCATTTCCCTCAGGATCATCAACTTCACCAGGGCATGGTCACTGCAACCCAGGCTTCCTCCAATCTTAACCTCTTTAATGAGTTCGTCTGCACTGGTGAGCACCAGGTCCAGTAACGCTTCTCCTCTGGTTGGTTTGTCTAATACCTGGACGAGGAAGTTGTCTTCAATGCACTCCAGGAGTCTCCTGGATTGCTTACTGCCTGCCACATAGCTTTCCCAGCAAACATCTGTGTGGTTGAAATCCCCCAGGAGGATGAGAGCCTGTAAGTGCGATGCTTCTTGTATCTGGAGCAAGAAGGCCTCATCAACAGGCTTGTCTTGATCAGGCGGCCTGTAGTAGACCCCAACCACAAGGTGTCCTGTGTTGGTCCAGTCCTTAATTTTTACTGACACACTCTCAGCCCATCCCTCTCTAGACATACGCAAACCTATGGGGCAAGATGGGATCCACTCAAAGGTACTGAAGGAGGTGGCAGAAGTATTCACCAAGCCTCTTTCCATCACTTATCAACAGTCCTGACTATCAGGGGAGGTCACAGTCGACTAGCGGCTAGCAGATGTGATGATCATCTACAAGAAGGGCTGGAAGGAGGATCCAGGAAACTAGAGGCTTGTCAGTCAGACCTCACTGCTGGGGAAGGTTATGGAGCAGATAATCTTGAGTGCCATCTCACAGCACAATGCAGAACAACCAGGTAATCAGGTCCAGTCAGCGTGAGTTTATGAAAGACAGGTCCTGCTTCATGAATCTGATCTCCTTCTACAACAAGGTGACCCACTCAGTGGATGAGGGAAAGACTGTGGATGTAAGTAAGGCCTTTGACTCTGTTTCCCACCGCCTTCTTCTGGAGAAACTCTGTTCATGGCTTGGACAGCTATATGCTTCATTGGGTTAAAACATCCTGGATGGACAGGACAGGACTCCATGGCAAAAGGAGTTAAATCCAGTTGGAGGCCTGTCACTAGTGGTGTCCCCCAGGGTTCAGTACTGGGGCCACTTCTCTTCAATATCTTTATCAATGATCTGGATGAGGAGATCGAGTTCACCATCAGGAATTTTGCAGATGACACCAAGGTAGGCACGAGTATTGATCTGCTCAAGGGTAAGAAGACTGTACAGAGGGATCTGGATAGCCTGGACTGATGGGCTGAGGCAAACTGTACAAGGTTCAACAAGATTAAATCCTGGGTCCTGTACTTGGGGCACAACAACCCCATGCAACTACAAGCTGGGGGAAGAGTGGCTGGAAAGCTGCCTAGCAGAAAGGGACTTGGAGGTATTGTTCAGTAGCCGGTTGAATATGAGCCAGCAGCATGCTCAGATGGCCCTGAAGGCCTACAGCATCCTGCTTTGTATTAGAAACAATGCTGCCAGCAGGATCAGGGAAGTGATTGTCCCCCGTTACTCAGCTCTGGTGAGGCTGCACCTCAAATACTGTGTTCAGTTTCATCGAGGTGCTGGAGCACATCCAAAGAATAGCAACAAAACTGATTAAGGGTCTAGAGAACAAGTCTTATGAAGAGCAGCTGAGGGAGCTGAGGTTGTTTAGCCTACAGAAAAGGAGGTTTATAGGAGACCTTATTGCACTGTACAATTACCTTAAAGGAGGCTATAATGAGGTGGGGATTGGTCTCTTCTCCCAAACACCAGGTGATCAGATGAGAAAATGGCCTTCAGTTGTGCCAGGGAAGGTTTAGGTTGGATATTAGGAAAAAAATTCTTCACTGAAAGGGTTGTGAAGTTTTGGAACAGACTGACCAGGGAAGTAGTTGAGTCACCATCCCCGGAGGTCTTCAAAAAACATGTAAATGTAGAGCTTAGTGACATGGTTTAGTGGTGGACTTGGCAGTGCTAGGTTAACGGTTGGATTAGGTGATCTTAGAGGTTTTTTCCAACCTAAATGATTCAATGATTCTATGAAATTCAACATTTTAGGAAGACAATCAATTTTAAGAACTATAAACCTAGTCAGAAAGGTGAGATAGAGTTTTTGTGTGCAGGGATAAATAAACCAGCACTGTCTATTTAAAGAAATAACAATAATAGACTCTTGAATTTCAGGTTAGTCAAATTAAAACAAACCAAAATAAAGAAAATAAGATTGTGTGGTGTTTCTTTCAGGGCTCTGTGTTACAAAGCAGCTATAAGACGTAATAATATTACTTGTTATTATCACATATATTCAATATAATACGATATAATAAGCATATGTAGTATTTAAACTTAAATTTACAGCTTTTTAGTTTTTAGGGTTGTTTTGTCTTTTTGTGTGTTTGTTTTCCATGCTATTGTGCTGCTGCAGATTCAGGAAGGGTTTCACATATATTCATAATGAGTCAAGCCAGGAAAGAGGGATGTGAGCTGCAGAAAGGGGAAGCAGAAAGGGAAATCGAATTCTGAGGCTTGGAGTAGAATGATAATTTATGAAATCTAATCGACATAGCTGATTTTAGGGGGAAACAAGAAACATGTGTATTACAAGAATTCACTCCTCTTCCAAATTCAGGATAAGACCTGAGTGCCATTTCTCTCCCATTCCATTTTGTATGGAATTATGTCTCTTTGTGGGGAAATACGTGTGTATATTTTTTCTCTACAATTTCACTTGTCTCTTTTGCATGCTGAGCTTCTAGTGTTTCTAACTGCCCCATCCTGTGTCCCTAAACACACTCTTGTTGTCTCTTCATACCTTTATATAAAGTTTATTTTCTTAAAAATGAGAAAATATAGCACTTCCCATCTTTTTTTTCCCCTCCTGCTCTGGAAATGCAGGAATACAGTAATGTGAAAAAGGACCAGCCAGCATGCTTTCACTCAACACTTTCTTTACAAAAAATAAAAAAAATAAAAATAAAAAAAAAAATAAAAAATAAAAGGAGAAACAGAGTATGGGCTACAGCTCAGACCTTTTGGGGTATTTTCTTCCCCTTGATGGAAGGAGGAAAGCAGCACCTGAAATAAGAACCAGAATTCTTTATGCGCTCCCTTACCTATCCCTTGTTTGCAGAAAGAATGCTTTATTCTTTTTTTTAATCCTCCCTCATCTTCTGTATGTTCTGCAAGGAGATGAAGGACTCCACCTGAGAGCATAATCACTAAGACTACCAATGGAGCAGATAGCGCATGATCAAAGGCTGACAGTTCAGTTAAGGCTTTTTCCACAGACAGAGGGATTAAAACTAGACAGTGGTGCATGTCACATACACTATGAAGAAACAGTATAAATTTACACTAATTTTCCTGTGCCCAGTACAGTCAACTAGCACACCTATGCATGGCTTGGAAATCTCTACTATATTTATGTTGACCATTATTGTTAAATGTGACCTCATTCAGTTATATTTATTTTTTTCTAATAATATTACATTAATATTATACATATGATAATATCAAAATATAATTACATTATATTTGAGGGCTTCTGTAGATTTGTGATGCCTTTTTGAAGTTGGTATATACATTAGGAAACGTGAAAGAGTAATCTAGCTTCAGTAGCTATAGAAAAATGTATATAGCTATATATTCATGTGTATTGTTCCTGTTCCTTCTATCTCTCCATATCTTTTACATATTTTAATTTTCAGTTATTTAATGTTTTCTCTTTATTGTTGCATCTGATTATTTTTGTATCATTATATCAATTCCATTCATCTGCAATTGCTCAAGTCACTTGCCCTTGTTAATAAATATCTATTGAGGGTAAGCAGTTCTCTACCCTTACTTATAACAGTAAGAACATCACTTCTAGTGGTGTACACCTAAGCCCATCACTAGCTTTATTTTGACATCTAGTCTGCAGTTCACCCTAGAAGCTTATACTATTCAAATTAATTTTTGCTGTTTCCAAGTTCAGGAACACTAGACAGCTGTTTTATAAATGTTATTTGCATTGAAATTTTTTGAGATTTGCCCAACAGGATACTACTAGTAGGGACTCTACATTTTATTCACAAACAATTATTTTTCCTGCTATACTACAGCATATGCTAATAATTATCAACCACTACATCTAACATATCACTATCGATTACCGCTACAGGAACAAAGTAGATTGAATATATTAACAGTAGCTGGTAGACAACCAAATGTTTGGAAATGTAAGAGGAGAAATATTTCACTACTATTTTTATTTAAAAACTAAGTAATAGCAAAACTACTACCACAAAGATACTCCACTATTGTTATGTCAAACACGTATTCTACTGCATAGTAAAAGATCAGGTCTTCCGATTTGTTTGTGTGAGCTGGTGAAAATTAATTTAAGTTAACTCAGTGAACACAATATTTCTATATGCATGAATTCTATAAGATCACCTCTTTTTTTTGTTGCGACCTTTCAGTCTTTCCCTTCAAAAACCTTCTCTGTGTTTACTAAATAATTCCTTTTTGAAGAGTCCAACATACACTCAAGTTATACTGCAGTTTTACTGGACATTTTTTCTCAGGTAGAAGGGTTTGAATATCAATTTATTTGTTTATTGTCAACACGAGTAAAATTTAATTTAAAAATATTGAGTAAGTCCATCATTCCAGTGTGTTCCTAGGTCATCAAAAATACAAAAGTAAATTTCGTATATTTTTTTCTTGTTGCTTTTTATGAAGCTAAATACTTAAAGGGATTACTCACTGGGAACACTATGTTCCAGCAGGAGAGGCTTGCATTTCTTGTTTCTTACTGATTACCTGTTACCTTTAATCATCACAAAGACGCTAGTGAGAGATTTCTCTTTTTCAGTCCTTTAATGACTTTCTAAACAATGCTTCTTTTCTTTTTATTTTTTCCCAGAAAAAAAAAAAAAAAGTTTAAATATGCTGCTATAATTCCTTTAAAAAGCCTGATAGGGAAAACATCACACCTAAATCATAAGCAAAGAGAAGATGTCAACAATGGAGCTGGTGAAGAATTAGATTTATTTTTTTTACAGATTCACTGAACTCAAAAATTTGTGTTGCTGTCAGCAAGGCTCTATTTTTGAAAGATTGCTTAGTCTGATGACAAAAATTCTGTTTGAAATGATGAGAAGCTAGCTTCTGTGAAGTAACTTCAAATTCTGAGGAAGTCCTCTAGCTCTGTAATAGGGCTTCTGTCTATACCACAACACCTCGACTTTTCAGTCGCCATCAGAAGAAACCTATTGAGACTCCCTGCTTCCATTTTCATTTTTTAAAGAGTATAAAAGATTTATGTAAAACACCATGCTCAAGCACAACTTAAAATTATCATTCATAGCAAATGGATGGCTTTAGCTAGCTGTTTATGTCTTTCACACACAGAAACATACTTTTTACTCCTGCTCTTTAATAGTTCCTGGCTGCAGATGTATATATATAGAGAGAGAATAGTAGAGGTAATTTGGGCCCTATTTGGGTCATTTGGTAATATCATAAAGGCAAATGATTTACATCACTAATAGATTTCATCTTAGAGCTTTCTGAGTTTGATACATCATAAGCCACAAAATATATCCCATTGATGTCAATGGGAAACCTCGGGTAAGGAAAGACAGCTCATCTTACTCCACTGAAACTATATGGACCACTGTATTAGTTGAATGTTCATAAGTCTGACAGGATTTACCCCAGAGTACTAAAGGAATTAGCAGATGCTACAGCTGAACCCCTCTCAACAATTTACCAAAGGTCTTGGCAGCCTGGGGAGGTCCCTTCTGACTGGAAGATAGTCAATGTTATACCTATCTACAAGAAGGGCGCAAGAGAAGACCTGGGAGACTACAGACCTGTAACCCCCTGAAAAAGTTATGGAGAAGGTTGTCCTGGGGCATATTGAAAGACATTTAAAGAACAAAGCTATTATCAAACATAATCAACATGGGTTCACCAAGGAAAGCCTTGTCTTAGTAATTTGATCTCCTTCTATTATAAGATCACCTGCTTAGTGGATGAAGGGAAGATGGTGGAAGTAATCTTTCTGGATTTTAGTAAGACCTTTAATACTATCCCTCATAGTATCCTTCTGGACAAATTATCCAACTGTGAGTTGAACAAGTACATTCTACACTGGGTGATGAACTGGCTTAACTGTAGAGCTCAATGGATTGTAGTGAATTGGGCTACATCTGGCTGGTGGACAGTCGCTAGTGGTGTTCTCAAGGGCTCAATTCTAGGGACAGTTCTGTTCAATATTTTTATCAATGATCTAGATACAATAGTCGAATGCAACCTCAGCAAGTTTGCTGATGATTCTAAACTGAGAGGTGCTGTTGGCTCCCTGGAGGGACAAGAAGCCTTGCAGAGGAATCTAGATAGATTAGAGCATTGGACAACCATCAACGGCATGAAATTCAACAAAGGTAAATGCTAGGTGCTGTACATGAGATGAAGTAATGTCAGACACAAATCAGACTGGGAGACAAATGGCTAGAGAGCAGCTCAGCAGAAAGGGATTTGAGGGTGCTGATTGACTGTAGGCTCAACATGAGTCAACAGTGTGCCCTGGCAGCCAAGAGGGCAAACGGCATTGTGGGGTGCATTTAACACAGCATAGTCAGCCAGCCAAAATAGGTGATTCTCCCACTATATTTAGGCTTGGTGCAGCCTCATCTTGAATATCATGTGCAGTTCTGGTCTCCAAAATATAAAAAGGATATTAAGATGCTTGAATGCATTCAGAGGAACAACAAAGCTGGTAAAAGGGCTGGAAGGTATCTCCTATGAGGAGAGGCTGAGGACACTTAGTTTGTCTAGTTTAGAGAAACGGAAGCTAAGAGGTGACCTTATTGCTTTATACAGCTTGCTGAGGAAAGGAAATGGAGAGGGCGGTGCTGATCACTTCTCCCTGGTAAGCAATGATAGGATGCAAGATAATGGCACAAAGCTGTGCTAGGGGAGATTCAGACTAGATATTAGGAAGAAATTCTTTACCATGAAGGTAGTCAAACACTGGAAGAGGCTTCTTCGTGAGGTGGTTGATACCCCATGCCTGTCAATGTTCAAGAGACATTTGAATAATGCCCTTAATCATACAATCGTAGAATCACAGAATCACAGAAAGATTTGTTGAAAAGGACCCTAAAGATCATCTAGTTACAACAACCCTGCCATGGGCAGGGATACCTCCCACTAGATCTGGTTGCCCAAAGTCCCATCCAACGCGGCCTTGGATACTTTCAGCCTTAACTTATCACTACACTCCTTGATAAAAAACTATTTCCACATCTTTTCTGTAGGCCTCCTTTAAGTACTGGAAGGTCTCCCCAGGCTGAACAATCCCAATTCTCTCAACTTGTATTCATAGGAGAGGTGTTCCAGCCCTCAGATCATCCTCAGGGTCCTCCTCTGGACTTGCTACAACAGGTCTATCTTCTTATGTTGGGGACCCAAGGGCTGAAGCCACCTTACTCTAAGTGGGGTCTCACAAGAACAGAGTAGAGGGGGAGAGCCACCTGCCTGACCTGCTGTCCACACTTCTTTTGATGCAGCCTAGGATATGGTTGGCTTTATGGGCTGCAAGCACACATTGACAAGCTCATGTTGAGCTTTTTATCAACCAACCCCCCTAAGTCCTTCTCCTCAGAGTTGATTTCAATCCATTCTCCACTCAGCCTGTATTTGTTCTTGGAATTGCCCTGACCCAGGTGCAGGGCCTTGCATTTGGCCTTGTTGAACATGAGGTTCACACAGGCCCACCCCTCAAGTCGGCCAGTGTCCCTCTGGATGGCTTCCATTCCCTCCAGTGTGTTGACCGCATCAAACAGCTTGTTATCATCAGCAAGCATGCAGAGGGTGCGCACAATCCCAATGTTCATTTCACTGGCATAAATCTTAAATATTGTCAGTCCCAATACCGGTCACTGAGGAATGCCACCTGTCATTTGTCTCTACCTGGACATCAAGCCATTGACCGTAACTCTTTGCGTGCGACCGTTCAGCCAGTTCCTTATCCACTGAGTGGTCCATCTGTCAAATCCATGTCTCTCCAATTTAGAGATAATAATATGCTTTCACTTTTGGTTATCCCTGAAGTGGTAAGACAGTTGGACTTGATGAACTTCGTAGGTATATTACACATGAATTTTACTTTCTTTCTTTTTTCCTTTTTTTTCTTTTTTATTTTTTTCTTTCTTTTTTCTTTTTTTTTTTTTTTTTTTTTCTTTTTTCTATTTTCTTTTTTCTTTTTTCTTTTTTCTTTTTTCTTTTTTCTTTTTTCTTTTTTCTTTTTTTTTCTTTTTCCCCTCTCCTCTCCTCTCTCCTCTCCTCTCCTCTCCTCTCCTCTCCTCTCCTCTCCTCTCCTCTCCTCTCCTCTCCTCTCCTCTCCTCTCCTCTCCTCTCCTCTCCTCTCCTCTCCTCTCCTCTCCTCCTCCTCTCCTCTCCTCTCCTCTCCTCTCCTCTCGAATCTGGCAAGAGACATGAAAGGCTTCTACAGAACCAACAAAAAGAAGAGTAGGGAAAATGTGGTCCACTTTTCAATGGTGCAGGGGCCCTGGTGATTTGCATGAATCTCTACTGGTAGGACAGACTTCAGCAATCCTTTGCCCCTGAGACCATTAGAAGTCTGGAACGAGGAAGGACAAGGTGAGGGAACACAAACATCTTGCATGTACACAAGCCCATGGGACTTGATGGGATGCATGCAAGAGTACTGAGGGAGATTAGTTACCTCTGAAAGATCATGGCAATCAAGGGAGGTTCCTGAGAAAAACAAATGTCACTCCTATCTTCAAGAAGGCCAAGGAGACAGATCTAGGGAAATATAGGCCAGTCAGCGTTACCTACCTAAATGCCTGGGAAGGTGGGACATATAATCTTGGTCACTTTCTCCAAACATAGTAAGGAAAAGAAGGTTATTGTAAGTAGTCAGCATGGATTTATGAATGGGAAATTATGCCTTACAGACCTGATAGACTTCTACAATGAGTTGACTGGCTTGGTGGTTGAATGGAGAGCACTGGATGTTGTTTATCCTGACTTTAGCAAGGCTTTCTACACTATCTTGCGTAACATTCTCATTTACAATTTAATGATGTACTGACTAGATAAGAAGTCATTGAGGTGGACTGAAAACTGGCTGAACTGCCAAGCTCAAAGGATTGTGATCAACAGCATGAATGATAGCTGGCACCCAGTCAGTAATGGCATACCCCAGGGATTGATGCTGCATCCACTATTATTTAATATCTTCATGATATGTATGATGGGACAGAGTGCACTCCCAGTGGGTTTACAGACGACACAAAACTGAATGTGTTTGATATACCGTATAGATGTGCTGCCATTCAGGTAGCTCATGAGGTTCAACAAAATATTCAACAAGAGTCTGCAGCTGAGGAATAGCTCTGTGCACTAGTACAGACTGGCAGATAGCTGGCTGGAAAGCAACTTTGCAGAAAAGGTCCTGGGGGTACAGATGGACACCATGCTGAACATGACCCAGCAATGTGCACTTGCCATAAAGAATGCCATCAGCCACTTGGACTACATTAGGCAGAGCATTGCCAGCAAATTGAGTGAGAAGATCCTACCCCTCCATTCAGCACTGGTGAGACACGTTAGGGGGGTATGTCCAGTGCTGGTATCCCCAGTACAAGAGAGACATGGATGTACTGGGGCAAGTCTAATGAAGGGTAACAAAGATGGTTAAGCAACTGGACATGTAATAGAGCTGGGATTGTTCAGCCTAGAGAAGAGAAGCTTCATGGGTATCTTATCATTGTGTATAAATACCTAGGGAGTAAAGGAGACAGAGCCAGACTTCTTAGTAGTGCCCTGTGACAGGACAAGAGGCAAGGGGCACAAACTGAAACACAGTAAATTCCATTTAAGCAAAAGAGAAAACCTTTTTCCTGTAAGGGTGATTGGACCTGACAACAGCTTGCCCAGAGAGGTTGTAGACTCTCCATTCCTGGAAGTATTCAAATTCCTACAAGACACAGCCCTTAGAATTGTGCTTGAGATGACTCTCCAAGCAAGCAGGTTGGACTAGATGAGCTCTGGAGGCTTCCAGTCTCAGCTATAAATTCAATTTATTTGATCTTTATTTGTATAGAAATTGACCTTTGAACTTGGCGCACTCTACGTTATAATTGCTATGTAATATCTTACAATAGCCCATTAAAACACAAATATAGTTCATCAATTCTGTTTTTACAGTTTTCCCACGATACAGCTCGTGCTAATAGTTACGCCTCAGAACTTGCCTGAAATTTCTGTACATAGCTTGTGACTTTTCATGATATGGAAAATAGCAGTGGAAGTCACAAGGAACTTTACTTGGCTCAGTGGCAAAGTGGACTTCATTGAGTGTGAAAATTTGAGGAAAATACAAATGTGAATGGACAACATGACAGAAGTAATTAGATGGATTATGTTTGTTAGTTATTTTCAGTAACACCACAGTGAAGATGTATACAGCTAAATATTTTAAAAATAAGCAGAGCTAGTAAAAATAAAATTTAAAAAATAATAATTTTCTGAAGATTGGAGGAAAAATAAAGATATTTTTTAAATCTTACTTATGATTCATCCTAAAGATAGACAAAATACTTTGTAAATGCCTCATGGAATTGTTCTTTTAATTACTTTTTTTTGAACATTTTATAAACTCCACATCCATGCTTTCACTTCAAAAAGAGATTCTTGTTTCAAAAATGGACTTCGTTTCTTCTTGAAAAGAGTTTATGATAAGATCCCAAGTTAGCAGAGTACAACTGCCATTTTTTACATCAATGAGTGCATAGAAAAGGAAATAGGACAAGGAGAAAGAAAAGGAAAAGGAAAAAAAGAGAAGGGAAAAAAGGAAAAAGGAAAAAGGAAAAGGCAGAGGGAAAGGCAGAGGGAACAGAAAAGGAAAAGGAAAAGGAAAAGGAAAAGGAAAAGGAAAAGGAAAAGGAAAAGGAAAAGGAAAAGGAAAAGGAAAAGGAAAAGGAAAAGGAAAAGGAAAAGGAAAAGGAAAGGAAAAGGAAAAGGAAAAGAAATGGAAACAGAAAAGGAAAAGGAAAAGGAAAAGGAAAAGGAAAAGGAAAAGGAAAAGGAAAAGGAAAAGGAAAAGGAAAAGGAAAAGGAAAAGGAAAAGGAAAAAGACAATTTGAAGACTTCACATTTTTTAAAGCTTTATTAGAATGTATACTTTGGAAGAACTGTAAGTGCCTAGCTTCATCTATTGCAATAAAATATAGCAGATAAAGATATTACTGACCATATGGCAAAGAAATATATTATGTCTCCAGTAGCAACACATCAGAATATTTATCACTAAATGCCTAACCTGGATAATGAACCAGAACCAGAAACTGGTTCTGTTTAGGTTCTGTTCTTAGTACGTTTTACTATTCCTACAAATATATATCTTCTTCCATCTTTTTTACCCCTTTATACTCCTTAAGCCTCTTTTCTGGCAAATTGCTAGTAACGGTGATAAAATTAAGATGTAAATATTTTGTAGATATTTAGGTCAGAATTAATCCAAACATTTTTTTTTTCTACTTTAATTATTTGCATATATTGAAAGGGCAAATACCTGTGATGTGAAAGTGCTGAACTTAAGTGCAAAAGTAACATTATTGAATTCAGTTGTTCATCTAGCATGACTAAAAAATAAATAAATAAATATGTGATTCAGCATATGAATTCCCAAATATTTGTCACTTTGAGTTAGTTGCTCATTTATTTTGCAAATATAAAAGATGCACTGAATGTTAATGTTCTTAAGAAGAATTCCAAGGTCTATGAAATTTACAGAGGCTTATCAACAAATTGAATGGATAAAACAACATATATAAGAATATGCCGAGATTATAAAGGAGGATATTGAACTGAGAAATTTGGTGGGGAGGGAAAAGTAGAGAATTTGAAGATATAAAAGCAGACTTTTTTTCCCCCTAATTACTAAAATTTTCTAACAATTACATGTATGATTGTGTACCTTCATTGCCTATTCTCTATGCTGTTATGTTACGAAAAATAACATTATACACAGGGAAATTTAATTAACTGGTCAGGGAAATCAACCAATAAATATATTTTCAATTAAAATATTTTAATGCAGTATATTAATGTATGTTCTGTAATCTTTTTTTTTTTTTTTTTTCCTTCTCATTTTATCCCCCATTTTTGGCTGTTGGTGCTTCTTGCTTTTTCTCCTTCCTGTTTGATCAGTGGTTTTTGGCCAGTTTGTATTTTTCCAGACATCACTCCACGATGTGGTTGAAGTATATGATGGCCCATCTCTGCAGTCATCATTGTTATCTTCTCTCTCAGGATCTCATTCAGGTATCTGTTAACAGAACTGTCATTAAACCATCATTTATTTTATATAAACTATAAAGATAGTGTAGTTGAAAAAAAAAAAAAAGAAAAAAAGAAAAGACAACTGTCATATTTTCTTAGATACTGTTCAGGGAAATATGTGAAATCAGGATTTTCAAATAAAAACCTAATCACTCAAAACTGTGTTCATTAATGAAGAAATAAAAGCCAAGTGGATTTTTTTTTTTTTTTGATATTTAGTTGTTACAGTGTGTATTTGGGGCTTCTTACTTTATGCCTCTATTACTTTTATCTAGTGAGCATTCTGAAATGGATATTATACATTTAAAAGGGAAGCCAGCATATTTTTTATAACAAAGTGAAATTGTATAGATTATGTGCATGTTGACTTGATTTACAGAGGCATGGTGTGTATATACATAAATATATATATATATATACTTTTTATAAGGGAAAAATATATATTCATAATAACTGTGATGAGTTTTAGTCCCCCTTTTCTAGAACAATGTGATACTGCCAACTTAAGATGTTGAATCTATCCTGCCAAGTTAAAGAAACAGAACAGGACTGGGAGGGGGGAGGTGGGGGTCGTCTTAGCTGTAGAGCTGTTTATAGGCATTTTGTATGCTTCTTTAGTAAAAACTGATTATGATAGCTTTGTATTTGCTTTGTTTGAGTAGGTGAATCCCTTCCATTGAGCTCAGGTAACCAGATCACGGTTAGATTTACTTCAGTTGGACCAGTAACAGCTAAAGGATTTCATTTTGTTTATCAAGGTGAGAGCGCCTGGAAAAATTTGTAAATTTATTAATTTCTTCACAAGTTGTAAATGATCAGAGAGGAACAGACTAAAAATGAAAAGGAAAATAATAGCTTGTTAATGATGTAACAAGTTTCATGATTTCTGCCTGTTTTTAAAAATAATGTTAGTACCATTCTTTCATTTGTATTTTAAATGTTAAATCAAATAATTAAGAAGCATAAGGGAGGTTCCAAATTTAAGAAGGCGGTTATAGAATACAACTGTTTTTATGTTTGCTAATATGTCTGACTAATGCTAGATATATCTTGCTGCTCAAACTGGTTTATCTCTCAATTTAAATATGAATAACTGCAAATGGTATTACCTGTGGGTGAATCAGTGATCTTTCTATTACTAAACTGCTTCCCTTCATTTACATTATTTGCCTTTTTATGGGTAAAACACAGAAATGGTTATACATCAGTACCTGCAACTGCAATCCATTCTGCTATGGATTCTAAATCCTGATCTGGCAGGCATAATACACATTTAGAAATCCACATGAATAAATGTAAATACCTATCTGACACAGAATTTTTTTTGGTTTTGTTTTTCTTTTTTTAACCATTAGATGAACATTTCATAGCGATATTTCTTTTCAATGCCATTTTAGAAAGGTTTCATTATGGATTTTATGCATTGCTTTTGTCTTGGCAAGGATATCACTGCTATGCGCTTCTAAATAGTAACTCAGTCATCAGAAGTATGTAATCCACATTGTGAAGATCAAGTTGGGGATTAAGCAGATGTTCTTAAATGGCAAATAACTGAATGTTACTTCCAGTCATTCCAAATATTTGTGGTTCAAAATCTGTATTCCTCCACCAAATCTAAAATTAAGAATCCACAATTCTTTGTATGTTTGCAGCTGTTCCAAGAACAAGTGCAACACAGTGCAGCTCTGTGCCTGAACCAAGATTTGGAAAAAGGATTGGAAATGAATTTGCAGTTGGGTCATTGGTTCTTTTTGAATGCAATCCGGGATATATCCTTCATGGATCAATAGCAATTAGATGTGATACAGTACCAAATGCATTGGCACAGTGGAATGATTCGCTCCCTACATGTGTTGGTGAGTTCTTTAGGCTTTTTAATAGAATTAATTGCTGCCTAAAGTGTTGACCATTATCTCTAGCTGAATGTGTTCCTTCGTTGTCATCCACACAATATTTTATTCCTGCTTACTTTTATTCACTTTCTTCTCCATTCAAGGTTAAGATTTTATTACCCTTTCAATTCTAACTTTGCTGTGATATTTCATTAGTTTCATGAACATACCCTTCTATTATAAATTATATGTTACCTTCTTTTACATTAACATCAGTGACATCCCTCGTTATCCTTTAATCAAGTTTCAGAAATAACAGTTTATTCTCTGACTCCTTCAAGACTAAGATGCTCTCACCTTTTAGATCTCTAATAAGATATTGTACGCTCTTATGAAGAAGACTACTATATTAAAGATTTAAAAATAGTTAAGTTAATATTTCAATGCTTGTCAAAAAAAAAAAAAACAGTAATTTTCCAGAGCAGAAAATATATCTCATCTGGTTCTGGTCATACAAGATTAAATTCTCAACTTTTAAGTCTTAAATTGATGTGCATCTATTGACATTAATAAAGCTGATCTGTACTAACTGGAAATCTGGTGATACCTCTGAAAATTCTCAGAGTAAGGAAATAAAATTATATTGGTATATTTTCCATAGGTTTACATCAAGGGCAAATACAACACATTGGCTGCTGTACATGTTATTTTTTAATAGAGTTGTTTTTTTTTTTAATATAAAAAAAAAATCAGTTGTTTATAAATGAATCAAAATTGGTTGTCATTTACACGGATTTTTTTCTGCAATGCCATCAAACTTTTCCACCTGTAGCATCTGTTGCAGTACCAACTGTGCCATACATTAATTCTGTGCAAATTGAATACATTAAAAAACATTCATTTTGAGGATGAAGGCATCTGAAGAACACAGTTCCCAACCCAAACAGTAAATGTACGTATGAGTTAAAGCTACTTTACTATTCTTGAAAGAGAATAGATTTTTTAGAAAAATCATTCTAACCTACTGCAAAACCATACTATGGAACTGACCCCAGCATAAAGAAGTATATAAGCAGAGTTTTAGATGAGTGGAGGAGGAAGGGAAAAAGGAAAAAAAACATTTTTAATTAGGTTGGTTTTGAATCCTCTTTGTTTAATCATATGATGCTGCATGGCAGAGACTGAGTGGTTTTCAATAAAAACGAAATGTTTCCTCCATAATATTAAAATCTTGACAGAGATCACAACTAAGTACCACTGGGGTAATATTAGTAAAATAGGATTAACAATATATTATACATGAATAATATTTATTTGGACTCTTTCAGTCAAAATGAATAGAACCATGATTTATATATCAGTAAGAAACTGAAGTATTTATCTATACTTCATTTATCCTCGATTACTACAGTAGAATCAATATAATTGCACTGTTTATACCCTTGAAATGTATTCACTTTTTTTTTCTTTTTTTTTTTTTTTTTCAGACATAACAATTCAGCAAAGTGTTGTAATAATTATTTTGGTCATTGATCACAATATATTATATACATATACATATACATATAGACTTATTCTGTGAAAGACAAACTGTCTTTAGGCAAGCTGAACTGTGAAAGGGTTACAGGCCACTTTACGTGTGAAAATTACTGTGCCAATAACAGTGATAAAATATATATGAGGATAAAATTCCATTGAACTTAATCAGTTCAATAATTGAAGTGGTAGACCTGACCACATTAAATTGCCTTAACTCTAGTGAATGTTTGAGTGTTTTCTTACAGTTAGCAGACATCAATCATTGTGTCCATCCTTTTACAAGTAATTATTTAAATGTTTTGAGTTATACTGACCTTTAGTTTATCCATGTAATTTGAAGAGATTCTATCAATTATATGCCATACAAAATGTAGCTACAGTATTCGTTATTAAGTGGCATTCTTCTACGTATTTTATAAATCCTCATACTTTTATCTAATGAAATCAATTCAGAACTTATCGAAGTTGCATAGAAATGATACATTAGCTTCTGTTTAACATCTTTGTTGGCAACATGGACAGCTGGATTGAGTGCACCCTCAGCAAGTTCGTCAACGACAACAAGCTGTGTGGTGCGGTTGGTACTCTGGAGGGAACAGATACCATCCAGAGGGACATAGACAGACTTGAGAGGTGGGCCTGTGTGAACCTCATGTTCAACAAGGCCAAGTGCAAGGTCCTGGCAATTCCAAGAACAGGGCAATTCCAAGGGTCAGGGCAATTCCAAGAACAAATACAGGCTGAGTGGAGAATGGATTGAAATCAACTCTGAGGAGAAGGACTTAGAGGGGGGTTGGTTGATGAAAAACTCATCATAGGCATGGCAATGTGTGCTTGCAGCCCAGAAAGCCAACCATATCCTGGGCTGCATCAAAAGAAGTAGGGACAGCAAGCAGGTCAAGAGAGGGTGATTCTCCCCCTTTACTCTGTTCTCATGAGACCCCACCTAGATTACTGCCTTCAGCTCTGGGATCCCCAATATAATAAGAACATGGACCTGTGAGAGCAAACACAGAGGAGAGCCACAATCAAAGGGCTGGAACACTTCTCCTGTGAAGATAGGTTGAGGGAGTTGCTTTCTTCAACCTGGAGAGAGAAGGCTCCCGGGAGACCTCATTGCAGACTTCCAGTACCTAAAGGGGAGCCTACAAGAAAGCTGGAGAGGGACTCTTTATCAGGAAGTGTACCATTACAAGGAGTAATGGCTTTAAACTAAAAGAAGGGAGTTTTGGATTAGATAGAAGGAAGAAATTCTTTACTCAGGGGGTGGTGAGGTACTGGAACAGGTTGCCCAGAGAAGCTGTGGCTGCCCCATACCTGGCAGTGTTCAAGACCAGGTTGGCTGGGGCTTTGAGCAACCCGGTCTAGTGTCTAGCACCCCTGTCCATGGCAGGGGGGTTGGAATTAGATGATCTTTATGGTCCATTCCAACCCAAAGCATTCCATGATTCTAACAGTTTGTTAAACTATCTCATCAATCTTTTCCTTCAACTTCTTAAATACCAACAGAATATCTGTATCTAGATTAAGCTTTAATTTTATTTGTCCCTGTCAGAGCATCTAATGATCTAGACAAGATACATTCAAGTTGATCATTCAGAAGGGAAATGGTGTTGACGTATGCCTCTGTCTTATTCCATGTGTAACACTTCTATTAATTCATGCACACAGATATGATGAGTGAAGTAAGCCTTTAGCAATATCTTTACTAATACGACAGATCTATAGTCTGTAATTGCATAATTCATACAAGCAAAGAAGAGTTGCCAAGGAGTTGAGACTGGTGATATTGATTATTTAGACAATAAAAATAGCAATATTAAGATAGAATTTTTCTGTTTTAATCCTTTCTACTGATAAAATACATAACTGTTCAAACTTCATTCTTAAGCACTAACAATTAAGCTTTATATTTGTGAGGTTGCTAGGACATATTGGAATGAATTTTGTTTGTTAAAGGTCAAATAAATAAGACAGGGGAATATGAATGAATCACGGAATCGTAGAACGACATGGGTTGGAAGGGACCTTGAAAAATTGTGTAGTTCCATGGGCAGTGATGCCACTTTGTTGTTGGTGGTGTTGGTGGTGGCGGGTTTTGTTGTTGTTGTTGTTCCTGAGGCAAATATAATTTTTTTAAGTGTAACATAAATTTACAAAAGTTTTCAGCCATGGTATGATGAATGTTGTGTAAGCTTTAATAATAGCTCTTCTCACTTCTGAGGCTTTGCACTTCCTTTTTTGACTTGTGGATTTCCTTTCAGTGCCCTGTGGTGGAATTTTAACAAAGCGCAAAGGGACCATTTTGTCTCCGGGTTACCCTGAACCTTATGACAACAATCTGAATTGTGTGTGGAAGATCACAGTACCAGAGGGAGCTGGGATTCAGGTAAGTATACTTGTTATTTTCATGTTATCATCATGTTTAAAATTGTTTTTTCCTGGTGCAAGAGCATGAAAAGAGTATTCATACATTCTTTCTCTCACTAATGATGGTCACAGTGGAACTCATTGCACATCTTTTCATTCACACAGTTCTTAAAAGATATAAGATTTAAAGAAATTTTAAAAGATATACCTGTAACATTTAACGTGAAAAAAAAAAAAAACTGCTAAAATTTTAACATATATTATTTCAGTATGTCAATGATTCATTGTAAGCAAGAGGGAATAAAGATGCTTCCCCATGTGTTTTTTTTTGTTGTTTGTTTGTTTTGTTTTGTTTTCCTCCCTCCATCAAATTACATAAATCTTGTTCTTGCAGTGTTCTTGCAGAGATGGGTTCTTTCCATGGAGAGATTATGTATGTTTTCCTAGAAGTTCTGTTATTTTACATATAGTTACCAAAGTTCATTTTTACATAAACATGCTTCAACTGCAGTTGGGAATGAGTCCTTTAAAATATTGATGTAATTCTGTTTTACAAAAACTTAGATTAAGACCTTCATGGAACATATAGCAGAAAAATATCTATAAAGCTAGGTTATATATATATATCACTTTCTAGTGAGAAATTTAGTGAGGCAGTTATGTCTAATATAATAGAACTTTCAAGCTTCATCTCATTAAATTTCTACCATAACACTTATCAAGAAACCATGGTAGCAAGTTTTCTATGCCCTTGCTTCAAAAGCAAAATAAAATAAAATAAAATAATAATAATAATTTTAAAAGAATAAAGAACTTAGTTTCTGTATATAAAGATGTAATAAAGGTCCAATTGCCTATTGGAGTCTATTTAAAATTGAAAAGATTATTTCTAAATTTACGTTTAAAAGTTTTGGAAAGGAAACAGGATAACCATTATTATATCTGTTTTTTAATAAATTATATTACAGAGATTTTAACGTATCCTAATGCGTCAAGAGTTTTCAAAATCACAGAATGACAGAATCACAGTATTGTAGGGGTTGGAAGGGACCTCAAAAGATCATCGGGTCCAACCCCCCTGCCAAAGCAGGTTCCCTGGAGCAGGTTGCTCAGGTAGGCATCCAGATGGGCCTTGAATATCTCCAGAGGAGACTCCACAACCTCCCTGGGCAGCCTGTTCCAGGGCTCCGTCACCCTTACTGTGAAGAAGTTCTTTCACATGTTGGTGTGGAACTTCCTGTGATCCATTTTTTGGCCATTGCCCCTTGTCCTGTCCCCACAAGCCACTGAAAAGAGGTTGGCCAAATCCCTCTGTCTCCCACACTTCAGGTATTTGTAAACATTGATAGTATCCTCTCTCAGTCTTCTTTTCTCCAGGCTGAACAGACCCAGGTCTCTCAGCCTTTCCTCATAGGGAAGATGCTCCAGGCCCCGTATCATCTTTGTGGCCCTCCGATGGACTCTTTCCAGGAGATCCCTGTCTTTTCTGTACCAGGGAGCCCAGAACTGGACACAGTACTCCAGGTGAGGCCTGACCAGGGCAGAGTAGAGGGGGAGGATCACCTCCCTTGACCTGCTGGCCACACTCCTTTTAATGCACACCAGGAACCCATCAGCCTTCTTGGCCACGAGGACACACTGCTGGCTCATGGTCAACCCGTCATCCACCAGGACCCCCAGGTCCTTCCTGGAAGAGCTCCTCTCCAGCAGGTCATCCCCCAGCCTGGACTGATACATGCGGTTGTTCCTTCCCAGGTGCAGGACTCTACACTTGCTCTTGTTAAACTTCATTTGGTTTCTTCCTGCCCAGCTTTCCAGCCTGTCCAGGTCTCGCTGAACGGCAGCACAGCCTTCTGGTGTGTCAGCCACTCCACCCAGCTTTGTATGATCGGCGCACTTGCTAAGGGTGGACACTATTTCCTCATCAAGGTCGTTGATGAAGATGTTGAACAAGACAGTATAGTGTTGAACAAAATAGTATTTCATACTTTACTGCTACTTATAGTATATATATAGTATTTTATAGTTTACTGCTATATAATCATTTTGAAAATTCTGTTTCTGTTTGAAATAACTAAAATATTTAATAAAAATGTAAAAAGTTTACAGAAAACAGAAACATCACAAATGCAACCTAATTTCATACATTGTAACATTAAAAAAAATTATGAGTTCTATTTTCAAAGAGCCATCACTGCCCATCAGCAATAGTATTTATAAACTAAATCAAATTTGAGACTGTTTTTGAAGAACACTACTTGATTAAAACAGTTAAGTTAGGATCCTGCATCCTCTGTATTTTCTATACAATCAGTAATGAAAGCTAAAGACTGTGAAGCTATTTCAGAGCATTTAAATTAGACATTGACTGCGGTCCTGAGTTAGGCACTCACTGCTGATTCCTGGAAGAGTTTATATATCATCAAAGACCACATTAGGTGACTAAATCAGTGGTCCTGGTCAAATGGAGAGGTCCCAGATGACTGGAGACTTGCTAATGTGACACCCATCTATAAGAAGGGTCATAAAGAGAATTTTGGAAACTACAGGCCTGTCAGCCTGACCTTGGTGCCAGGAAAGCTTATAGAACAGATCATCTTCAGTGCAATCACACAGCATGTGCAGGGCAACCAAAAGATCAGACCCGGCCAGCATGGGTTCATGAAGGGCAGGTCCTCCCTGACCAACCTCATCTCCTTCTATGACCAAGTAACCCACCTGGTGGATGAGGGAAAGGCTGTTGACATAGTCTACATAGACTTCACAAAGGCCTTTGACATGGTCTCCATCAGTATTCTCCTGGAGAAGGGGGAAGCCCGTAGCTTGGACAGGTACACTCTTAAAAACTGGGTTAAAAACACTCTGGATGGCTGGGCCCAGAGAGTGGTGGTGAATGGAGTGAAATCCAGCTGTCGACTGGTCACCAGTGGTGTTCCCCACAGGTCGGTGTTGGGGCCCATCCTCTTTCATATCTTTATTTATGATTTGGATGAAGGAATTGAATGCACCCTCAGTAAGTCTGCAGATGACACCAAGTTGGGGGGAAGTGTCGATCTGCCAGAGGATAGGAAGGCCTTGCAGAGGGACATGAACAGGCTGGATTGATGGGCCAAGGCCAATGGGATGAAGTTTGACAAAACCAAGTACCGGGTCCTGCACTTCGGTCACAACAAACTCAGGCAGCACTGCAGGCTTGGGGCAGTGTTTGTAAAACTGCGTGACAGAAGAGGATCTGGGAGTATTGGTCAATGCTCGGCTGAATGTGAGCCAGCAGTGTTTCCAGCTGGCCAAGGAGGCCAACAGCTCCCTGGCTTGTAACAGGAATAGCATAGCCATCAGAACCAAGGAGGTGATTGTCCCCCTGTACTCTGCTCTGGTTAGGCCGCACCTTGAATACTGTGTTCAGTTTTGGGACCCTAACAACAAGAAGGACATTGAGGCCCTGGATTGTGTCCAGAGAAGTTGGTGAAGGGTCTAGAAAACAAGGTCTATGAGGAGCGGCTGAGAGAACTGGGATCATTACTTTTCATTATCAGTCTCTGAATAAGTTATTCATTTATACTTGTGCAAATGTAATGGCAGAAATGCAATTTCATGGACATGCCTATGATTGTAATTAGGTTTGTAGAACCTTTAATCATAGAATCATAGAATCAGAATGACCTGGGTTGAAAAGGACCTTAAAGATCATCTAGTTTCAACTCCCCTGCTCTGGGCAGGGTTGCCAACCACTACAGCAGGCTGCCCAGAGCTGCATCCAGCCCGGCCTTGAATGCCTCCAGGGATGGGGTATCCACAACCTATCTGGGCAACCTGTTCCAGTACCTTACCAGCCTCTGAGTGAAAAACTTTCTCCTAATTTCTAACCTAAATCTCCCCTGTCTTAGTTTAAAACCATTCCTCCTTGTCCTATCGCTATCAACACACGTAAACAGGCATTCCCCCTCCTGTTTATAAGATCCCTTCAAGTACTGGAAGGCCACAATGAGGTCTCCCCGGAGCCTTCTCTTCTCCAAGCTAAACAAGACCAGTTCCCTCAACCTTTTTTTTCATAGGGGAGGTGCTCCAGCCCTCTGATCATCTTAGTGGCCCTCCTCTGGACCTGTTGCAAGAGCTCCATATCCTTCTTGTGCTGGGGGCCCCAGGCCTGCACGCAGTATTCTAGGTGGGGTCTCACAAGAGCAGAGTAGAGGGGGACAATCACCTCCCTCTCCCTGCTGGCCACCCCTTTTTTAATGCAGGCCAGGACATAGATGGCCTTCTGGGCTGCAAGTGCGTACTGCTGGCTCATGTCCAGCTTCTCATCCATCAGGACCCCCAAGTCCTTCTCCACAGGGCTGCTCTCAAGTTCTTCTCCTCCCAGTCCATATAAATACCTGGGATTGCCCCAGCCCAAGTGCAACACCTTGCACTTGGCCTTGTTGAACCTCATTAGGTTCTCATGGGCCCACTTCTCCAGCCTGTCCGGGTCCCTCTGGATGGCATCGCTTCCCTCTATTGTATCGACTACACCACTCAGCTTGGTGTTATCTGTAAACTTGCTGAGGGTGCACTCGATTCCATCTTCTGTGTCATTGATAAAGATGTTGAAGAGCACCAGTCCCAAGACCAGCCCCTGAGGGACACCACTTGTGTCCAGCCTCCACCCAGACATAGAACCATTGACCACAACCCTTTGGCTGCGACCAGCCAACCAATTCTTTATCCACCTAACAGTCCATCCTTCAAATCCATACCTCTCCAATTTAGAGAGAAGAATGTGGTGAGGGACCATATCAAAGGCTTTGCTCAAGTCCAGATAGATGATATCCATCGCCCTTCCTTTGTCCACCGATGCTGTCACTCCATCATAGAAGGCCACCAGATTGGTTAGGCAAGATCTGCCTTTGCTGAAGCCATGCTGGCTGTCTAGTATTATCACTGAAGTAAGATAGTCATGAAGCATGATATTCAGTCTCGATCCTTTAATCCTGTTTGATTTTCAGGGCTAGCTCTGAGAAAGCTCAAGTCCCTGATATAATTAACTGATGATACTGGGTCAGTAAAATGGAGTATATATCGGAATTCCTATCACTATTTTTACTGAGATATGTTTGAGAATTTAACTTACGTTTATATCCACTAATGACATCAGAAATGGACTGAAACAGTTTAGCCTTTTTTTTTTTTCACTTCAGAAGGAAAGAAAAAACATGATATACATATATAAATAATTATTACTCTGCAATTCAGCTACTTGAGGCAACATTTTAAAACTTGGTCGACTGATTATTTCCAACCTGTGAATGCATGCAAATGTGGATATTTGAGATACTGTGGTAGACAATGCTCTTGTGTGTATGTAACTGCTTGAAATAGCTGGACATTTTATATGGTCAATATATATTCCCCCAAAGTAACAAATATACTTTCCCAGATTTAAAGGACAAAAAAATTAATATATCACGAATGTCTATTCCTCTGTGAAATGTGTAGGATGGAATTTAAACTATTTAGGTGTGTATGACTAGCTGGGCATATGAGGGGAGAGCAGTGGATGTGGTCTACCTTGACTTCAGCAAGGCTTTTGACACTGTCTCCCATAATATTCTCATAGACAAACTCAGGAAGTGCGACCTAGATGATCTGACAATGAGGTGGATTGATAATTGGGTGGATGGCAGAGCTCAGAGGGTAGTGCTTGGTGGTGCAGAGTCTAGTTGGAGGCTGGTAGCTAGCGGTGTTCCCCAGGTGCTGGGTCCCATCTTGTTCAACTTATTCATCAGTGACCTGGAAGATGGAACAGGATGCACCCTCAGCAAGTTTGCTAACGACACAAAGCTCGGAGGAGTGGCTGACACCCCAGAGGGCTGTGCTGCCATTTGGAGGGACCTCAACAGGCTGGAGGGTTGGGTCATAAGGAACCTCATGAAGTTCAACAAGGGCAAATGCAGGGTCCTGCACCTCAGGAGGAATAACCCCAAGCACCAGTACAGGCTGGGGGGCGAGCTGCTGGAGAGCGGCTCTGCAGAGAGAGACCTGGGAGTCCTGGTGAACATTGGGCTGACCATGAGCCAGCAATGTGCCCTTCTGGCCAGGAAGGCCAACAGTATCTGGGGCTGCATTCGGAAGAGCGTTGCCAGCAGGTCAAGGGAGGTGATCCTCCCCATCTAGTCAGCTCTGGTGAGGCCACACCTGGAGTATTGTGTTTAGTTCTGGGCTCCCCAGTACAAGAGGGATGTAGAACTACTGCAGCGAGTCCAAAGGAGGGCTACTAAGATGATTAGAGGACTGGAGCACCTGTCGTACGAGGACAGGCTGAGAGAGCTGTGTCTGTTTAGCCTGGAAAAGAGAAGACTGAGGGGAGACCTCATTAATGTATATAAATATCTGAAGGAAGGTGTCAAGAGGATGGAGCCAGTCTCTTTTCACTTGTGCCCAGTGAGAGGACGAGAGGCAACAGGCACAAACTGAAGCACAGGAAGTTCCATCTGAATCTGAGGGGGCACTTCTTCACTGTGAAGGTGACAGAGCAATGGAACAGGTTGCCCAGAGAGGTTGTGGAGTCTCCTTCTCTGGAGATATTCAAAACCTGCCTGGATGGCATCCTGCACAACGTGCTCTAGGTAATCCTGCTTGGCAGGACTTGGGTGGACTAGATGATCTCCAGAGGTCCCTTCCAACCTCAGCCATTCCATGATTCTGTATGACTACATTACTGAATTCAAAACATGTAGTACAGACTCTTACTTCACTGCCTGTCTTTATTGACTACATGGAAAGATTAGGGCCACTAATGTAACTTGCACTAAAATAGATATTTTAAATTAGGTGTTTTATGGCTAATGTAAAAATTGCAGTCAGCAGCAATCTGGCCCTGAAAACACACTAAAAAAATAAAAAATAAAAAATAAAAAATAAATTAAAAAAAAGGAAATTCAATCTGCAGGTTTCCTAAGTCCAATTCTGTATCTTTTCAGAAATTGCTTGCACTGCAATGGTGCTTATTTCTGTTGTTGAAGCTAGTCCATTTTGGAGAAAAGTAAGGGAAGAATAAGTGAGACAGAAGAACAGCAAAAGCAAGCATAATTCTTTAATTCGTCTTAGAGGGTGGTTTGGGTTTCATCCCTGCTTCTGTCACTCTTTAAATGGTTTTCATTAAACAATTCTTTTTCTTAAAACAAAAGAAAAAATCCACACCCTATTCCCTCCAAAACAGGAATAGGAACCTAGCAGTTCTCTACTTTGCAGTGAGTGTTTTCACTTCATGAGAACATATTTATGCTCCCTCTTGCAG
Organism: Cygnus olor; assembly: GCF_009769625.2. Classification (NCBI taxonomy): domain Eukaryota; kingdom Metazoa; phylum Chordata; class Aves; order Anseriformes; family Anatidae; genus Cygnus; species Cygnus olor. The sequence continues at coordinate 143,993,914 of NC_049170.1, read as the reverse complement.
TCTATTTGCTTCCATTTTTGCATGATGTTATCTCTAGAAGGAATGAAGTGAATGTTCTGCCTTTTGCTTGCAGCATGCTTGTGACTGCTCCTCCCCAGATGATAAGTTACTGATGAAAGTAACCAAACACAGGAGGCTGCTCTTACCTGGTGGCAGAATTGAACATGCAGCTGGCATTGCAGGACTGTTATTAATGCTGGATAAACTAGAAAGAATCACAAAGAAACTGCAGTAATTGGCAATACTGTATTTTGTCTTCCCCTCAATGTCCTCCAAATAATCTGGGTATTAGAATAGTGTTCTGTGCATCCATGATTTTCATGGCTGTGTAGCTCTTGTCAGAGGTAATATATGGTTGTCACTAAGGGTCACAGAATTTGTACGTCTGAATTGGTAATTAAATCCAAATAAAATTGTTAGAATGCAATTTTATTCGCTTAATGTTGATTTCCCATTGACTTTGGCAATGACAGCAAAAAACAACTTTTCATGATTGAAAGCAACAGAGTTCCTGAAGTGGTCAGGCAGTTGGACTTGATGACCTTCCAACTGAACTATTCTATTCTGTTCTGTTCTGTTCCATTCTGTTCTGTTCTACATTTTACAGTATTTTTACATTAATGCAGAGGGGATTACGTTTATGTTCTTTACCTCACATTTTTCTTCATAGGTGCAAGTGGTGAGTTTTGCTACAGAACACAACTGGGATTCCTTAGACTTTTATGATGGTGCTGACAACAATGCTCCAAGGCTCGGAAGTTATTCAGGTGACTGAAAATATTTTATAAGTATTTCACAGAGCCAACGTAGATTTTAAACACACGTCTTTTCGTAGTTCTTTTTTTCTGTGTTTATTTCACCCATAATTAACAACGGGTAGTATTCTTTTTATTTTAGTAATCAGTCACCTTCTGTCATCATCTTTTAGCAATCAGTCATTTTCACAAATTTGAAAAATTGAAAATTTTAGGAATGAAATAATATTCAGAGACTCCCAAACTATAGGCATGAACTTCATGAATGCTGTCTTCTATTAATCTCATGATTTGCCCACTCTTATAGCAGGGGACAGAAACACAGACCTCTACACTAGATGCCTCATAAAATAGTACAGTACTAAAGAATGCATTCTTTACCCCTATTTTAGATAAATGAGATCTGTTTGTTCGTTTGTTTTCCTTATTTTCCTTTATTCTACTTCTTGTGTATGACATGAGATCACTAATAATGAGTTTGTTGCCTTGTCATTCTAAGATTCTCGTTACAGACTTATGCTGAAACGCAAATAAGTAATCAATCACATTTCTAAGAACAGCCCTACCAAATATCTTTGGTGTTGTTTTATATATTTGATTGTAATGCTTGAAGTTATTCCAGTTACAGGATTTGCTCTTGCTTTTATGAAAACCCTAGTGAATATTTCTCCTTTTGTTGATAAAAGTGTGTGATATGACCTTATATTAGACCCTGTTTCCCTGAATGTCCACAGTTCTCGTCTCCAATACTGACGTGCACTGAAAATGTAATAAAAGTTTTAATAGGGGCAGATATTTGACAAGCATGCATGCTGACAGGATTTTGAGCAACCTGATCTAATGAAAGACATCCCTGCCCATGGCAGGGTGTGTGTGTGGGGGGGGTGGGGTGGTCTAGATAATCTTTAAGGATCCCTTGCAACCCAAACTATTCTATGATTTGATGATTTTATGACAAAATATGTAAGAATTGATTTAATGATCTTTGCCTCTCTCTCATCCTCTCTTCCCCTTTCTCTTTCTCTTTTTCTCTGTCTTTTTGTACAAACACCCGTGTTACATATGTACTTAGTTCAGTTTCTGTGCATTTCAATAATATTTTGATTTCTCTTTTCAGGAACAACCATACCTCCACTTCTAAACAGCACATCAAATAATCTGTACCTAAACTTTCAGTCTGATATCAGTGTTTCAGCTGCTGGATTTCATCTTGAGTATACAGGTAATGCAGAGATGTTCAATTAATTAAGACCATTTTCTGGTTCTAGACATCAAGTGTACCTAAACGATATGAAAGAGGAATATTCAGTCCTATTGAACATAATGAGCTACATACTGTTACTTCTGTAATTGTTAGAATTACATTTAATTCCAAGGTAGCAAGATCAGGCCTTAAATCTGTACTGCATGTATTGGGAAGTTTGATTTGTCTTGTTTTCACCTTCGTTTTTTGCTCTTTCAAAATCTTTTCAGAACATACAACAGCCAGGAGTAAATGCATGGCCTACAAACTCCTGTGGTGGGCTCAGCTGTGCCCTACATTTGGAACCAGCTGGAAATGGTTTTGTCCAGCACAGGGCAGCCCTTGACCTCTCTTCACAGTGGCCCCTGCAGCTCCCGCTGTTACCAAAATCTGCATATTATGCCCAATGCAATAATATATGCACTACATAATGGCCTTTAAGTACATAAGAGAACAGCAGATTTTTTTTTTTTTTTTTTTTTTTTAATTATTGCTGAATATCTCACCAGCAGAAAAGGCTGTAATTAAAAACATACATTCCATCTGAATGAGATTGCCTTTAGCTGACTGACAGGAATTCCGACAGTCACTAACATTTTGTTACAATTTTACTTTTCCCCAGCTGTGCAATTCCCTCTGCTCATATTGGTTATGGTGTCCAATCTGCATAATTGTTTCATGGTTATTTCTTGTCATTTTGACAGTATGCAAATCTCATGCTCTGGTTGTCTAATTAGCCAGAGTACATAGCCTTGCAAAAGTGCCATATGATAGCTTCTCTGTATCTAAACATTTATTATAGGTTAGAATTATCCTTCTATTTTCTTGAAATACAGGTACTGTCTCAGCTTATCACAACTTTAGAGGGAAAAAAACTGTAAAAAGTTATGAAAACAAACTGAGACTGAATCCAGTGAAAATGAAAATGCATCTGTGTATTCATACATGTTCAAATAATTGAAATACGTAATGTACTGCTGGTATATAGCTTTCATCTCTAAATAAAGAAACTGAAATTTCAGAATAAATGCAGAGCAAAATTCACTGATTTGAACACCCATTCTTCTTAATTGTTCTGATCATCTCTGACCCTCTGTCACAGAATTAGATTAACACAACTCTAACGTAGCAGCAGTTAAGGATTTATTATATACCTCTATAGCAGATAACAAAGTAAGATTATATGATTTTAATGACACCTAATCAGTATTTAAGTATTAGTCAATTAGCACAATGATCTAAAGAAATTTGTTACAATATAAACAGTGACTTAGTTAAAGATTTGTGAATGGCAAGGTTCATCTGAGACTTATTGCAGGGTTCTGTGCAGTCAGGCATTGGAATGGGTTGCCCAGGGAAATGGTGGCATCACCGTCCCTGGAGGTGTTCAAGGAGAGATTGGACCTGGTGCTTAGGGACATGGTTTACTGGGTGACATTTGTAGTAGGGTGATGGTTAGACCAGATAATCTTGAAGGTCTTTTACAACCTTAATGATTCTATTCTAAATCCAGTTACATGCTTACAAAATACCCCCTAGAGCAAATTACTCTTCCTATGTCCTTGTTGGCGTTTGTCTATGGATGAGCTTGTTCCTCGAGGACTGAGCCCTGAAACACACTTCTCAGGGGTAGCCTGGGAGGTGTCCTAACACAAGCGGAGATCAAGGGTGCAGCCCACTGTGATCCCTGGAGGGCTCCAAGAGTTCTTGTTTGGGATCGCTATTTATAGGATTGTGAGGCCATTGGTTTTTGGTCAGTAATATTCCAGAATTCAGGTCTTTGCCAATTTGTTTAGTAAGCAGGTTGTGCAGTCCCTTTCCCCTTAGAACTTAATTGTGTCCCTGTCAATTAGCCACATCACAGGGTCCAGATGTGATCAGAGGGGAGGCCTGATCATCTGAGACATGTATTGTATAAACAGGTGTTAAAGGGAAAAGTCAAGCTTCACTGTACTCTATATGTTATAGAGATATTTATGTGTGTACTTCATAAATTTCTTAGAATTTGTCTTAGCTTGCACCATTCATATATTATAAATAATTGTAAAATATTCTTTAAATAGTAATTTTTATTTAACTCAGTTCTTCCAGGAAGAGATCATTTACATTACCAAGTTTTCAAGTATGTAGAAGACAATAATATAGTGAAGTGCTGCCACTATTGAATTCCACAATATTTCCCTATTGCCCTATGTACTGATGTTTAGTTGCTTATCTAGTCCTGGCTTCACAATTAACTAGGGTGGAGTACTTGCACTAGGCAAAGAGAGTAACAGAACTACTTACACTTCATGTTAGACATATTCTTATCTCACTGGGTAGCTGCAATGAAAAATTTATTCATTTCTCTTTTTGACAACCATGAAAAAGCATACATACAATTTATGGTGTTTACTGCAATCAGGAATTTGAGATATTTCTGTTATAATACTAAAGATACTGGGTTAAAAATAACAGATTAAGGGAAATTTGAGGTGATTATTGCACAAATATTTTACTCTGTGCATGTGTGAAAAATGGATGAAAAAATATCATCAGACCTGTGGAGAAACAAGTGCAAATACATACAAATTTATGGTTTGCACTATTTTTCCTGTATTTTGTACCTGTTGTAGTATTGGCTAGCATTCCCCAGAACAGAGGCTCGGAAAGTAAAGTGCATGTGCTCCCAATTTCAGTTAGGTAGGCTATGGTGAGACTGTGAGTAGGAATGAGTTGATATGAACCATTTCTTCTGAACATAGGAAATATAGGGGAGACTTTGCATTGAGACTGCAGATTGTTGTGAAATGTTTGTTATCACCCTGCTTATTTCTTTCCCTTTCCTTTGCTTTTGAAAGGAAGTTTTCCTCCCTTTATAACTTTTTTTTTTTTTCATTTTTTCTCAGAATATTATGCTACTTGTTTGTCCACAGACAAACTGCTGATACCCAATAGCTTCCTAAAACATTGGTACAGTGTGCCTATATACAATGTACACAGAAATTGTGTGAATTTAGGATCGGATTCTGTATTACTTAGAATGTCTGAACTTCTCAATTTTTCACAGCTATTGGTTTGGACTCTTGTCCTGAACCACAGACCCCAAGCAATGGGATCAAAATTGGAGACAGATATATGGTTGGAGATGTGGTATCTTTCCAGTGTGACCAGGGTTACTCCCTTCAGGTGAGCCAAGTTTCCAGTTTCATATGGTGCCTTTTACATGGCTATGTTAATAAGTATTGTTTCCACTTGAGACGCTTCCTGAAAGTACTACGGTTTCCATTGATAGGTTACTGTTTTCAACCACTGTTTTTGTTTGTTTGTTTGTTTGTTTGTTTTCTCCCGTGTGACTCTGCAGTCAATAGTCTCCACTTTATCTAGCTCTTTGAGAGCATAAGAGAGAAAACAATCATTACCTATTCATAGTATGTCCCTATTTTGACAAATAAAAATAAAAATCTTAAAGGGAGAAAACATTCTATTTTTGTTATGTAACAATGCATGATTAACTGGGGTTGTTGATACCTGGAGCAAAATAGTAAAAAGACAACTTACTTGCCTTTGTTTTTTCATTAACTAGTCTGGCCTGTAATATATGTTGATGGTTGTCAGATTCTAACCCACTGAAGTGAAGTTTAACAGCACTAATCATTTCAAATATACATTTTATATAATTCTGTGAAGACCTTAATACTGACAAAATATACATTATATTATGTATCATCAAAAAAAAAAAAAAAAAGAAATTGATATACCTTTTTTGGACTAAAATTAATTTTATAAAGCTAAAGTTTATGTTGTATAATTGAAACTGTATCCGAGTTTCCCCTTCAATATAGAGTTACTAGCCCGTCCCACAGCCTCCCAGCATTCCAAGGAATGTTCTGAAATGTTCTATGATTACAGCTGTGAAAATGACTATTGAAATCTAATTCTTATGTTGCTTGCTTGTAGCAGGTCATTCTTGGGAGAAACCGGTCATTTTTTTTGTCGGTTTGTTTCTTTGTTTTTTTCTGTTTTCATACTTAAATACAAATGTGTGCGCAGGCAAGCCACAGTACCTGCCTGAAATAAAGGAAATACAAAGAACGCTGGAACGTAAACCATGAAAATACACACAAAAAAATCTCTTCCCTCCATGTTTTTCTGGCACATGCAGCATGACTTTGCCTCTTAAATTTAATTAATTAATTTATTTATTTATTTATTTGTTTATAGCAAGGGGTAGATATGCCTACATGCACCAGTGGAGGCAGCATGTTTATTTTTCTTCTAGGGCAGAAAATGAATGGTTCGCACATTAATAAATAAATTATTTACAATTACCATGGATGCTTTACAGATATTTGGTTCTGTGAAATGCTACAGGCTATGAAAAGCAACTTTTCTTTTCATATGAAGGTTGAACAAACAGGCTAAAAAGCTACTGATTGTTTTCTACTGGGTCATCTTAATGTATACACTACATGGTTTTGCAAGATATCCCAAGTACAGTTTTCTCTTAAGAATTTTCATTTTCCTTTTCTGTTCCTGGGATGAATGTAGTGGCTCACTCTGGTGGATCTTGGAACTAACCGGTAACAGATTGCCTGGAAATCATAATACCTAATTTGTTGTAAAGTGACAGTGTTGTAAAGAGTTTCCTTAAATAGCTCAGCTTTTCACTACTTAAGCTATTTCAGGGTTGAGCATAAAGACTCAATTTTGAATAGGTATTATGAATTTTAGATGTAAAGCTAGTAGTATATAATGTATATAGGTGGTTATCTTTTTCCATGTTTCACAAATGATGCAAATAAATTCTATGTAAACATCACTTCAGTGAGACCTTTAGTTTCTAGATACTTGGTTTATACTAAGCTGGTGTTATGAAATTTGTCTGGAGACCATTAGAAATAATATTAAGGAAATAAACATTTTTTCTAGTAGGCTGTCTCATAGTTGCAGTCTTCTCTGAAGGTATGATACAAATCACAGGGTAAACAATCTATATTTTATACCTTATTTTTTATATACTTATTTTTAATTATTTAAATATTGTTTTTGGGATACCAATGATGTATCATATATTGTATACTTTTTATTATATAAGTTAGCAATGTTGTGCCATTTTAGGGACATTCACATATCACCTGTATGCCTGGACCAGTAAGAAGATGGAATTACCCGATTCCAATATGTTTAGGTATGTTCATCACACATAAACTTTTTTAAACAAGCCAGAATGAGAAATCCAGAGAACTCAGAAATAAGAGATATGTGTAGGGGAAGAAATAGGGAGAAGTGAAAGAACTGAATTAAAAGAGAAAAGATCAGATTAAGCTGAAGATTTTCAAAGTATACTGCACATATTATAGCAAAGCTTTTTTGAAATGTACAGTCAGAAGAAGAATGGCATATGTTCCAGTCAGAATCTTCTGTATTAGTGATGAGACCTCCAGAGACCCTTACACACATACTTTATTTATGAATCATTTCCACAGTAGAGTGGTGAGTACTACAGAAAATACTAAAATAAAAATAGCATTACATTATCATCTCTGATGAATTCAACATAAGGCATGTCTGCCCTATTTAACAAGATGTATTATCTTTCAAATTAAGCTATATAGATGACTATATTAATACTATTGGAAGAAGCACTGGGAGCCTGCCAGAAGCCTAAATGAAATATCTGAAATGAATTAAAATATGTTCTGTTTAGATGATGAATAAATATGAGTAATGAAAAACTGTTCTTGCATTCTTTTTCACTGAATATAAATGGCTTTTTGTTTGGGTTCCCTAATAATAAAAGTTATCTCTATTTGTAATGACTAATGTACAGATAGCAAGATCCTGCAGATCTCATTAAAAATTTATATTTGCTTTTCTTCAGAACAGATTATTTATCCTCTTGACCTGTCCCACATAATCCTGTTCTTAATCCTTTGAGGTGTAATACAGTTCCTATGAGATACTGGGTTCCCACAGTTTAGTGGTTGGTGACAGCTGGTGATGTTATAATCACCAAGATTCATATATTAATAATTAATATTCACAAAGATTCAGATATTAATAATAATTTGGGGAAGTTAGTCTTCAGTTTTCATTTTTTAACATTAACATATATCTAGGAAGTCTGATACAAGAGTTGTGCTACTGTATGGAAAATTCTGAAGAAAAAGATCAATTCTCTTTAATGATAATTTGTTTTCTATTATTTTTCCTTTTTTGCAAATAATAATTTCTAATTGTGTTTCAAAGGATGTAGCAACTGTTAATTGGACAAAACTGTTACTTAAAAATAATTGTATTTAACATAATTAATCTCTTAAAAAAGCTTACATTGAACTGTAAGTTACATTACTTACTGATGTCATGAAAAAATATAAAATTAAGCCCTAAAATGGGTTTAGTTGAATTTCTAGAAATATTTAATAGAAATATTTAATAGAAATATTTAATGCATTAACATTTCCAAAGTATTAATTTTATCTTATTTCTAGAACAGCAGGGTTTAAACAGAGTTTTTGAAAGGTCTCTTGAAAAATAAAAATTTTAAAATACATTTTTTCTCTTACCCAGATGCATACAAACCAAAGCAGAATTGTGTTTATGTGGCTATGAGCTGATGTGTGCCACTTGCATGTTCACAAAGGTGGTACACAGACAGTGCATCCTCTTTGAGGTGCATTTGTTGCCTAAATTTAAACCTAGCCAATTCAGAGTAGAAAAATATTTTTAAGGTACCCACTTGTAAATTACTTTGTTACATATATTTAATGATAAAAGTATGTTTATTTATTTACTTTTTTAAATATAAACCTTGATATTACTATATTATTTACCTTGAAAAGATCCTTAATATTCTGGAATAATTGTTAGCTCATTCTACTCTTCTGAGAAATGTCTGTTTTTTTTTTGCAGCACAATGTGGTGGTGCCATGTCAGACTTCAGTGGGGTGATCCTTAGTCCTGGGTTTCCTGGTAACTATCCTAGCAGTTTGGATTGCACATGGACAATAAAACTGCCGATTGGTTTTGGTACGTGTCCTTTCATGGATAAAAATTGTTTTGTTTTGTTTTATGAATTCAAAAAAATGATTCAAAAAAATGACATATTTTAAAATATTCTGAATATTTATCCCGGTAAGAAAGGATTTTGGATTCATTTAAACAAGTAATCAGACCCTGAAAAGAAAGATTTAAAATAAAAAAGCAAAAATTTATTTGCCTTTCATTTAAAATATACTGCAATTTTATGATTAAAATAAAATTGCTTAATAAGAACAAAGCACAATTTTCTAACTAAAAAGGGTTGATTTCTCTTTGTGAGGCCAGAAACCCAACAAAAATATCAGTTAAGAAGAGGTAAAAGCTACATTTGAGTTCATTATTTAATCATTAATCTTTTTTTTGCATGTCCAGACTGAATATTGCAGCAGCATAGAAAATGTTCTTGGAAGGGACCACTAGAGACCTCCCACTTAAAGTGAAATCATTGGTAATGTTAGATCAAGTCTTCTATGACTGGCAGAACCTTCTCAGCAGGGCTGCTGCTCTCCCAGTCAGTTCCCAGCCTGCACAAACAGATAAAGCTGTTCCACCACAGATCACAGATGCAGAAATTTGCACTTCTTATGCAAACTTTTAAGGATTGTAATGACTTTTGACACAATCTTCAAGGGTGTCATTTTTAATTATTTTTATTTTAATTATTTTTATTTTTTTATTTTAGGTTTCTCAGGATAAAAATAAACAATCAAACAACAAAGCAACGCAGAAGCTCTGTTATATGGTTTAGCAACTACATTTCCTTGTTTAGTATCCTCCACAAACTTGTTGTGGATGCATTCTCATTATCTAGGTCTCTTGTGAAGATATTTCATAGTATAAGCTCCCATATCAACACATAGAACATTGTGATTGTTACTGGCTACCAACTGGATATTGAACAACTGATTACTAGAGCCTCAAAGTTCAGTTAATTGTAACCCACGTACTGTCCATTCATCAAGCTGATATATCTTCTGCTTGTAGATGAGAATGCTATAGAAGACAAAATCCAAACCCACAGAAGAATGAAATTATATTATATCCACTTTTCTCCCTTTGTCAATATAGCCAGTAAATTACAGAAGGAAATCAGTACTCATCAAGTGTAATTTTCTCTTTTTAAATCCAGGTTGACTGGTTCTGTGTACATTTTTATCCTTTATGTGCTTGGAAATTACTTCCAATTAGACAAGTTCCATAACCTTTATGTGGGTTGCAGTGAACCTGCAGTTGCCATCGCCTAGGTCTTTTTTTGTGCCTTAAATATATATGTATCTTTTGCCTTTTTATGGTCACCATTGACTTCTCTCATTCACCATGATTTTGCACGGAGAATACCATCATTTCAATTACATTGGCCAACTCACTGAACACCTTTGAATGGATCCTATATCACAGAATCATGGAATGGCTGAGGTTGGAAGGGACCTCTGGAGATCATCTAGTCCACCCAAGTCCTGCCAAGCAGGATTACCTAGAGCACGTTGTGCAGGATGCCATCCAGGCAGGTTTTGAATATCTCCAGAGAAGGAGACTCCACAACCTCTCTGGGCAACCTGTTCCATTGCTCTGTCACCCTCACAGTGAAGAAGTGCCCCCTCAGATTCAGATGGAACTTCCTGTGCTTCAGTTTGTGCCTGTTGCCTCTCGTCCTCTCACTGGGCACAAGTGAAAAGAGACTGGCTCCATCCTCTTGACACCTTCCTTCAGATATTTATATACATTAATGAGGTCTCCCCTCAGTCTTCTCTTTTCCAGGCTAAACAGACACAGCTCTCTCAGCCTGTCCTCGTACGACAGGTGCTCCAGTCCTCTAATCATCTTAGTAGCCCTCCTTTGGACTCGCTGCAGTAGTTCTACATCCCTCTTGTACTGGGGAGCCCAGAACTAAACACAATACTCCAGGTGTGGCCTCACCAGAGCTGACTAGATGGGGAGGATCACCTCCCTTGACCTGCTGGCAACGCTCTTCCGAATGCAGCCCCAGATACTGTTGGCCTTCCTGGCCAGAAGGGCACATTGCTGGCTCATGGTCAGCCCAATGTTCACCAGGACTCCCAGGTCTCTCTCTGCAGAGCCGCTCTCCAGCAGCTCGCCCCCCAGCCTGTACTGGTGCTTGGGGTTATTCCTCCTGAGGTGCAGGACCCTGCATTTGCCCTTGTTGAACTTCATGAGGTTCCTTATGACCCAACCCTCCAGCCTGTTGAGGTCCCTCCAAATGGCAGCACAGCCCTCTGGGGTGTCAGCCACTCCTCCGAGCTTTGTGTCGTTAGCAAACTTGCTGAGGGTGCATCCTGTTCCATCTTCCAGGTCACTGATGAATAAGTTGAACAAGATGGGACCCAGCACCTGGGGAACACCGCTAGCTACCAGCCTCCAACTAGACTCTGCACCACCAAGCACTACCCTCTGAGCTCTGCCATCCACCCAATTATCAATCCACCTCATTGTCAGATCATCTAGGCTGCAATAAATCTACTATGGCAAAATTTTGATTCAAAGCTGGCCAATACCTTTGTCCCTTCTAATTTTTTACACTTCTGGCAGTTTTATAGGGTCACATGCACTTCTTGGAGTTCTTTATATGTCGGTTGAATTGCATTCTTTTTTTTTTTTTCTTTTTTTTTTTTTTTTCCAGATCTGCCTGTTTTCAATTTGATAATTACCATCTTCTGTCATATTGTTTATTTAATAATACAGAATTTCTGGGTCTACTTCAGTAAGTGTATTTGTCATCCCAGATAGTTTTCCCTTCTACATCTGCTCAGATTATTCTTCCATTCTTTTTAAAATCACTAGTGTGATCTTTTTAATTTTAAGACCTGTAAGCATGGTTCACTCATGATTTACAAGAAAGCCATTCATTCTGCATGGGTTGTTTAAACAGAAGAATATTAAACGTCCAGTAACACTGACTGAACAGAATCTATCCTTGTGGGAAACACATTATCTTGGGATAAGAATTTCCAGATACAACCCTATTAGTATGTGTGTATTTTGTTCAAAAGTCACAAGATTCGAGTGAATTGTTGATTTTTTGTATTAGCATTTTATTCAAATAGCATTGGCACATTAATTCTGCCATTACCTGACTCGAGAGCTTGACCTTATAGTGTCTAGTGTTTCTTTATGAGTCATAATGCTGTCTAGAATCTTCAGGTCCCATGAAGATCTCTGCTTGTTGAATTATTGAAAATAAAATAAATAAAATAAAATAAAATAAATAATAGCAGTAGTAGATTTATCATCCTAAATCAAAGCAACAGAGAAAGCTATTCATGAGCTATAAGGGAACAGGATTATTTTCCAGAGATTTTCAAAGACATTTTCTATAATAAAGAAGAAATAATAAAATTCTGGAATATTGACTGATTCCATTTCAAATTCCATAAGGTGTTACATTCAAATGCATATGAAACCTGCTGTCTTTTTATCCCAGATATATTCCCTTCTACCTCTTGCCTTAGTTTATTGCTATCCTACTTCTTTTGCAGTCCTGACTCCTTCCTTCAATCCTTTTTGTTTGCTTGCATTCTCCAGATTAATGCTTCCATTTCACACCCCACATCCAACAATTCCAATTTGACTCTTCAAACTCCCATTTAGACTCTACATTGCTGACATACTATTTAATTTCACTGCCACTAGGAAGGAAATTTAACTATTCAAGTTTTGCCTTAGCTGAAATAAATCAGTTTAGCTCCACCAAAAACAGTTTTTCTACACTGCATTTTAATCACTGTATTTATTTTATATATTTATTTAACACTCACTGTTTTCCAGTTCATGCACAGGAAATCTGAAAGCTCCCTTTACTAGAAGAAAACTAAAAGTGCAAAGATTGAAATGGGCTTGACGTTTTCAACATTTCTATATGTTAAATAGGAGGTGAATAAAACTGAATTTAAAATTTAAGTTGTTATATTTCATTGTAATCAGTGGATTTCATTGTAATCATCATAGGAACCTTCTATAGGATTTCACTTGTTTAAATGTTTCTAATGAGAGGTCTTCAAAGTTAGAAGTCATGGATCATAAGCTTTTCCCTTTTCCCCTTCATGTTAACCAATATTGTAATCTAAACCAATGTCTCTGTGCTGACAGTCTTAGAGCTAACAATCTTAGAGCTGGTTTTATATCAAAGTGAGTTTAAAAAAAAAAAAAAGAGAGAGAGAGAGAGAGAGGGAGAGAGACAGTAAGATAGCATGAGTTAGCAGTTATTAAGCAATGGCAACTTAAACTTAGCACAAGTTTTGGATACGAACTGAATTCTCTGTGTAGGAAAGGAAGTGTATAGGGTTTTGGAAGGCTGGCAAAATCTGTTGGTACGCTGGACATTTTGTCTGTAAGGACACTGTGAGAAACAGTATCAACAATGTTTGCTGAAATCCGAAAAGATCACATCAACTGGCTTCCCTTGGTCAACTAGGTGGGTAATCTCATCAAAAAAGGAAATTAAGGTAGTTAAACAGGACTTTCCCCTCTTAAATCCATGTTGCCTGTGACCAATGACTGTGTTCTTTCAGGTGTTCTTCATTAATAAATACCTGAACAGCCCCAAAATAGCATACAATTATAAATAACTTACAGTTCAATGACTTAGATAAGGTTTGTATTGCCTTGTTAACATTTCAGGATTAGTAATGTATGAGAAGAAAGAATGTTTCACACCGAGACCCTGGGAGCATATAATGCATTTCCATTGGTTATATTATTTTCTGATATTATCAGTGTAAAATTTACATACTTTATTGCCCCCCCCTAGTATTGATATCAATGGCTTTTATTTGCTGACAATGTTTTTCAGGTGTCCATCTGCAATTTGTGAATTTCTCAACTGAGACCATACATGATTACTTAGAAGTTAGGAGTGGATCTACAGAAACTAGCACTGTTATTGGGAGACTAAGTGGCCCTCAGCTACCAGCTTCTCTGTTCAGCACAACTCATGAAACTACCTTATACTTTCACAGTGATTATTCACAGAACAAACAAGGATTTCATATTGTGTATCAAGGTGAGAGTTTCATATTCTTATATGAAAACAAGGTGGTTGTTGAAGACTATTTCTTGTCTTGCCATTCCTAAAAGATAAATACGAAATAAAAGATTTTTTTGTTTCAAACTCATTACACATTGTGATCAATCCAGAGAATTACAATTAAAAAAAAAAAAAAAAAAAAAAAAAAAAAGCATGTTCTCTTAAAAAAAAAAAAAGTTAAAATGTAGGCAGATAATTTTTTTATGTTTGAATTTGGTTGGCATATTAATTTACATTGCATGGGCTTATAAAATAAGCATCTCCATTGTTTGATCTTTATAATCATATGGGAATCTCAATTATATGTCTTGCGTTCGAGAAGGGAAAGTTCTAAATATTGTTTTAGAGCACTTGATCCATATAGGCTGGTTTAGAGTAATGCTAACCTAGAAATCTCCAATTCCATTTTGTTTCCTAGTTGGTAATTTCCCTGGAAGGTTCTTGTTCTCTTGTACTCAAATAGGCCATGCTGAGCTGGTGAAGACTGAAAGTTCATAATTGCATATACATTTTAAAAGAAATCAGATCACCACTGTTCACAGAAAAAAATGTCAAATGTTTATTTTAAACTATACCTGTTTCATGATGTGAATAATTTCAAAGGATGATTTCAAGAGATTTTACTTTATAGCATTCCCTTATTTCTCCTTCAAGAATAACAAACCCAAATTGACTTGAACTCTATGTAACATTCTGGAATTGAGCTACTGCAAAAAGTATTAGCTTTTAAAGCAAAAATCAATTTGTGACCTAAACTGCTTGATATGATTTTCTTCACTTGAATATGTAATATGATATAATTTGTAGCCACAAGGGAACTCTAAAATCTACCACTAAGAAGGACAGTAATATTAAATGTGTGTACTGTTACTGCTAGTAACAGTAATCATTTTGGAGATGCTGTTACTTCTGAGCAAAGAATTCCAATAAAGTTCTTCTCAGTTTTTAACCACACAAGAGAAAATCGTTTATATCAAACATATACAATCTGAAACATTCTGATTTCACAGATTTTACATAGCATATATGTTCCCAGTTCTATAATAAGAAGTCAATGTTTCAAATCCTGAAAAAGATCACTAAGATGTGTGAAAGAGGCTTATTTTCAAATCTTGAAAATCTTTGATGTTCATAATTCATTATAAAGACTTTAAATTCTTCTGAGAAAACCCAGAAAAATTACAGACAGATTGATCTTTTCTCTTCCTTTAACATAAGAATGTATAAACAAAAAAAGCATATTGTATTGAGCGCAACAGTTCTCCAGCTGGTTTCCTGCTTGTGATGTTGTTAAATATATATATATATATATGTATATGTATATTATTATCAGCTATCTTCTGGAAGACATTTTTCAAATATCTTGCTTTTTTTTTTTTTTCTCTTTATTTTCTATTTAAATTTGACCTTGTATGTTTTTACACTTTGTGAAAAGAATCATAGACTGGGTCACATTGGAAGGGACCTTAAAGATCATCTAGTTCCAACCCCCCTGCCATAGGCAGGGATGCCACCCAATAGATCAGGTTGGCCAAGGCTCCATCCAGCCTGGCCTAGAACACCTCCAGGGATGAGGCATCCACAACTTCTCTGTGCAACCTGTGCCAGTGCCTCACTACCCATCCAATGAAGAATTTCCTCCTAATGTCTAGTCTAAATCTTTCTCTTTTAGTTTAAAATCATTCCCTCTTGCCCTATCATTAACTAGCCTAATAAAGAGTCCTTCTGCATCTTTTTTGTAAGACCCCTTTAAGTATTGAAATGCCTTAATGAAGTCTCCCTGGAGCCTTCTCTTCTCCATGACTTGCCCTATCATTAACTAGCCTAATAAAGAGTCCTTCTGCATCTTTTTTGTAAGACCCCTTTAAGTATTGAAATGCCTTAATGAAGTCTCCCTGGAGCCTTCTCTTCTCCATGAGTTCATCTGCATTGGTGAGCACCAGGTCCAGTAACACTTCTCCTCTGGTTGGTTTGTCTAATACCTGGACGAGGAAGTTGTCTTCAATGCACTCCAGGAGTCTCCTGGATTGCTTACTGCCTGCCACATAGCTTTCCAAGCAAACATCTGTGTGGTTGAAATCCCTCAGGAGGATGACAGCCTGTGAGCGTGATGCTTCTTGTAGCCCTCCGTTCCAGTGTTCCAGCTGTGTAATTCATACCACCGTGTTTCTGTGATAGCAATTAGATCATAGTTTTCTAAACGCACTGTGGCTTCCAACTCCTCCGGCTTGTTTCCCATGCTGTGTGCATTGGTGTAGAGGCACTTCAGTTGGGCTATGGGCTGTGCCATCTTTTTAGAGGAGTCCTTCCTAATTCATATGGGATGATTCACAGCTGTTTCCCTGCTGTTTAAAGTACTGGCGTTCAGGGGTTCATTTGAGTCACTTACAGGTGCATCCCCTTCCCCCACCAAATCTAGTTTAAAGCCCTGCTACTGAGTCCATCCAGCTTGCTGCCCAAAACACTGTTGCCCCAGTGGTCAGGTGCATCCCATCCTATGTCAGCATGCCTGGTCTTTCAAAAGTGCACCTGAAAACATAGAACCCAAAACCTTGATCATGGCACCAGCTATGCAGCCAATCATTCACCTGATCTGTACGCTGCCTCCTCCACAGTCCTCTTTGACTGAGAGGATTGAGGAGAACACTACTTGTGTTCCTGATCCCTTCAACATCTTTTCCAAGGGACATAAAGTTCCTTTTGATGTTTCTGAGTCTCCTTGTCACAGCCTTCACATAGGAAGTTCTTCCTATGTGAAAGACCAGGAACGGGTGATAGTTCTCTGGCTTGACCAAGCTTGGTAGCCTCTTTGTGATGTCACAAATACAGGCCCCAGGTAGGCAGCAAACCTCTCTCTCTCGATTGTCTGGGTGCCTCAGTGCCTCTCAGAGAGGAATCTCCAATTACCAACACCCCCTGTGCTTTTTTTTTTTTTTTTTTTTTTTTTTTTTGTGTAAGTAACTGGTTCTTAGACAAGTGGTATGCTGATCTACCTTTTTACAGTTGCCCTTTCCTGGGTTTTGACCATGGCCATTGTTGTTGTTGGCACACTTTTCTTATTTTTTGAGTCCCAGTTGCGCAAGGGCCCTTCAGGGGCAAGAGGAAGATTCCTCACTCTGCTTTGAGCAGAGACAAGGGTCCAGCCATCCTCGTCTTGTGAGTCCATCAATTCCACTGGTTTCAGGTTGGAAACTATTTTGCCACCCCCTTGCAAGGATTTAAGGCAGGGGTGTTGCTCAGCCTGTGCCACTGCATGATATCGTGCATCAATCTCTTGCTTGGATTCCCGGATGCATTGCAGCCTGCCGAGCTCCTCTCTCAACCTGGCAACTTGCTCAGAGAGTGTGTCTATCCATTCAAACTTGCACCCACGACACCCAGCTCTGCCTTCAGGCCCTAGGGGGACTCCCAGATATTGGAGGTCCCTGCAACGGGTGGTCTGGGTGACTCTTTCAGTCCTTGGGAGGTCTGTCTGGGTGGAGGCGTCTACTAGGGGGGTCGTGGCCCCTCTGTCTGGGTTTCAGTCTCAGCCTAGCAGGTGCGGTGGGTAGACACCATTTTTGCCTCACTGGAAGCTGTGAAAAGGCAGAATTTCATTATAGAAATGCAGACCTTTTCCCTATTGTAAGTTCTTTAACTTTCCTACTGAATCATATTGGCATTCTTCTGAACCACTACACTTGTTGTTTCATTGTTGTTGTTTGTTTGTTTGTTTGTTTTATTTTGAATTGTAGAACATGTTTTACCAGTTCTTCTAAAGCAATAACAATTAGAAGAGTCTTATCTGAATTACCTCCTTTTGGACATTTCCTTTCTGGAAAATTGGATATCCCTCTGCTTGGTTATTTGATATTCAAACTGCATTATGACTGCTGTTATGGACCATCTCTCCCATGAATACTGCTCAAACTAAGGCTTGAGTACCAAGTTGGTTCAAATCTTAAAAAAAAATATCTTTTCTTGTGGACTCTCAAACTGCTTGTTCTAGGGAAAATTATTTCTTGCATTCAAAATTGTATTCTTTGGGTCATTACAGTTGTGTATTGATCCAATTCATTCACGTATATTTGAATATTCCGTTACTGCTATCTGTCATTTGCAGCTTTTCTAATCTTACGTAAAATTTCCTGTTCACTGTCACTTTTGTGTGTATAAGTTTTGTAGAAGCAATTCAGCACTATATTTATGTTTATGGAGTTTTATTTCCACCTATGAGGGTTCTGTAGGGCTTTCTTTCTTTCTTTCTTTCTTTCTTTCTTTCTTTCTTTCTTTCTTTCTTTCTTTCTTTCTTTCTTTCCTTTCTCTTTTCTTTTCTTTTCTTTTCTTTTCTTTTCTTTTCTTTTCTTTTCTTTTCTTTTCTTTTCTTTTCTTTTCTTTTCTTTTCTTTTCTTTTCTTTCTTCCTTTCTTCCTTTCTTCCTTTCTTCCTTTCTTTTTCTTTCTTTCTTTCTTTCTTCTTTCTTCTTTCTTTCTTTCTTTCTTTTTCTTTCTTTCTTACTTTCTCTTTTCTTTTCTTTTCT
Source organism: Cygnus olor (assembly GCF_009769625.2). Taxonomy (NCBI): domain Eukaryota; kingdom Metazoa; phylum Chordata; class Aves; order Anseriformes; family Anatidae; genus Cygnus; species Cygnus olor. The sequence goes on along the minus strand of NC_049170.1, from coordinate 143,975,334 downwards.
TTTCTTTTCTTTTCTTTTCTTTTCTTTTCTTTTCTTTTCTTCTTTTCTTTTTCTTTCTTTCTTCCTTCCTTTCTTTCTTTCTTTCTTTCTTTCTTTCTTTCTTTCTTTCTTCTTTCTTCTTTCTTCTTTCTTCTTTCTTTTTCTTTCTTTCTTTCTTTCTTTTTCTTTCTTTCTTTCTTTCTTTCTTTCTTTCTTTCTTTCTTTGTTTCTCTTTCCTTTGTCTTTCCTTTTTCTTTTTTCTTTTCTTTTCTTTTCTTTTCTTTTCTTTTCTTTTCTTTCCTTTCCTTTCCTTTCCTTTCCTTTCCTTTCCTTTCCTTTCCTTTCCTTTCCTTTCCTTTCCTTTCCTTTCCTTTCCTTTCCTTTCTTTTCTTTTCTTTTTCTTTCTCTCTCTCTCTTTCTTTCTCTCTTTCTTCCTGATAATATTTTTCTGCTATTAGGCACTTAAAATTCTTAAACAACAGTGCCACTCTCCCACCTGAAAGAGAGCTTCTTCTTCTCAGTGTTGGGAAGGTGGTCACCTGGCAACGTTGCATCTTGCTGCTCTATGCAATGCTTTTCACATCAAAGTACTTGGTTTGTTTAAGCATTCTAGCTTGCACATCTAGTTAGTGCTTTAGGCTTCTATATTGGTGTGACAGTACTTCTCATTTTGGCCTTCATTCTGTTCCTTAATACTGCATGCATCAACGATGTGGAGTATAAACTACCTGATTTCCCTTTCCTATTTATTGCAATTCTGCTGTTCACCTTTCTTCTGCTCTTTTTAGAGGTGCATTGACTGTTAGCCTCATTCCTCATGCCTCCAATGGCATCTGTGGTGGTTTTACTCCACCACAACCTCTCTCTCACTCCCCCTCCTCAAAGGGAAAGGAGGAGAAAATAAGATGCAAAGGGCTCAAGGGTTGAGATAAGGACAGGGAGATCACTCAACAATTATTGTGACAGGCAAAACAGACTCAGCATAGGGAGATTATTTGTCAAACTTATTACCTATTACTAACAAGCTAGAGCAGTGAGAAACAAATAATGAACTAAGAACTCCTTCTCCCCATCCATCCTCATCTACCTCCTCCCCCTGAGCGGTGCAGGGGAATGGGGAATGGGAGCTGAGGTCAGTCCCTGATGCTTTGTCTCCACTGCTCCTTCACAGTCACTCTCTGCTCCTGCTCCACACGGGGTCCCACCCATGGGATGCCGTCCTTCCAGAACTGATCCTGTGGGGGCTTCCCACAGGCAGCAGCTCTTCAAGAACTGCCCCAGTATGGGTCTGTAACATTGGTTCCATCTGTCAGGAGCAACAGCTCCTGCCAGGTCACCTGCTCCTGTGTGGACTCCTCTCCACAGACTACAACTCCAGCCCGGAGTCTGCTCTGGTGGGGGTTCTCTACAGGCTGCAGCCTCCTTCAAGTCAGATCCACCTGCTACACTGGGGGCTCCTCCACGGGCTGCAGCATGGAGATCTGCTCCACTTTGGGACACATGGGCTGCAGGGGGACAGCCTGCTCCACCAGGGACCTCTCCACAGGCTGCAGGGGAACTGCTGCTGCATGCCTGGAGCACCTCCTGCCCTCCTGCTGCACTGACCTTGGTGTCTACAAGGCTGTTTCTCAATCCTCACTCTGCCAGCTGTTGCTGTGCATCAGTTGTACTTTTTTTTGCTTTTCTTAAATCTGCTCTCCCAGAGGCACAAGCAACGTCACTTATTAGCTTGGCTCTGGGCAGCAGCAGGTCCCTTTTGGAGCCGGCTGAAACTGGCCCTTATATAACATGGGGCACCTTCTTGATTCTTCTCACAGAAGTCACCCCTGCAGCTTCCCGCTACCAAAACCTTGCCACGTAAACCCACTGCAGCATCACATCCATCTTCTATACCTGTTAGCTTTTCCCATACTTCTAGTTTAAAGATTCTTCTGCCACCTTCTTAATTTTCATTTTCAGCAAATTAGATCCATTTTGAATATGGTGTACTTAAAGGTACACTTTGAAAGCATTTTTTTTTTTGTCAGTGGCCTATGTGTTTGGAGATCTAAGTGGTGAAGACACAAAGTCTATTTTTTTCTCCTACTCTCTTCTTTTCTAGTGCATTACTCCTGTACTTAGTAAAATCAAAAGATAATGTGGCTGGTCTCATTTTTGCCTTCACAGGAGCTCCATTCCAAAAAACCTGTACAGTAGGTTGTTGGTTTTTGTTGTTGTTTATATTCTCAACGTTTAAAGAACAGAAGATCATTTAAACTTTTTTTGTATGAGTATGTTTTCCATCTGAGGTCGGGAATTGTAAATAAATTTTTATGTGTATTTCCAGAATTGCTGTGGGAACGTTTCACTGTGCTTCTGTTGGTTTAAAACCAATGATTTTAATTGTCACTCTGATGGAATTTAAGATATATTGGATGCCCACGATTTTTTAATTTTATTCTAGTGAAAAGCTTTTAAGCTTTTTTTTTTTCTTTATTTTTTGAAAGTCTAAAGTGAGCACAATTAGTATTTCATTTGCTTTCCCCACATTATTTTTTATTTATTTCAGCATATCAACTGCAAAGCTGTCCTGACCCTCGACCATTCCGGAACGGTTTTGTTATTGGGACAGATTTTACTGTGGGACAAACTATTTCATTTGAGTGTTTTCCTGGCTACACATTAATTGGAAATTCTGCTCTGACTTGTCTTCACGGTGTTAGCCGTAACTGGAATCACCCTCTCCCCAGATGTGAAGGTATGACCTGAATAGGCTAAGAACCTTTCGTTATTTGTAACTCCTCCTAAGGACTGATAACTGAAATTGTTTCAGCTTTTAGAGACCTGTATTTTTATATTGTAGTCTCTACAGTGGAATTATTCAATTCACTATGTGATTTTATTATTATTATTATTATTATTATTATTATTATTATTACTAATGCTGAAGAGGTGAAATGTTTTATGAAAGCATGAAATCTCTGAAAAAATATCTGATAAAATAAGTTTATTTTCAGCTGGTTAGGCTGTAGGTCATGAATGTGGAGACCTGTGCTTCTTTTTTAACTAGCTGATGTAAAAGCTCTGCACCAAATCAAGTGAAAATGGAGTAACAAATTGAATTTCCCAACTTCGGCTACTTACATTCTGTCTTGTAAGTTGGATAGAAATGTCAAAGAAGTTATGAAGTGCAGAAGTGTGGTTGTCTTCCAGTCAGTGCTTTTTGAAATCCTTTCTACATATATTTATTGTGAATGGTGTTTTTTGTTGTTGTTGTTGTTCTTGTGGTTGTTTTTTGTTTTTTTTTTTTTTGTATTACACTGTTTAACTTCTTACATTTTCTTTTTGCGTTGATATCTTTGCAATAGGTAAGCAGGTTCAAAGAACTGTTACTTGCACATAGCTGAAATTTTAAGGAGATAGAATGAGTGTATATGTAAATTATGATTTTGTAGAGGTGTATTTAATTCCTGGCTATGGTGGAAGGAGCCTATACCTAAGGCCCTGCAGTGGGACCTGGACAGTATGGGTTGATGGGCCAATGGGTTCAACATGGCTAAGTGCTGGGTTGTGCGCTTTGGCCACAACAACCCCATGCAACAATACCGGCTTGGGGCAGAGTGGCTTGCAAGCTGTGCAGAGGAAAAGGACCTGGGAATGCTGATTGATGCTTGCCTAAACATGAGCTGCCTATGTGCCCATGTGGCCAAGGCCAATGTATCAGGAATGGTGTAGCCAGCAGGACCCCAGGGAAGTGATTGTTCCTATGTACTCAGCTCTGGTGAGGCTGCACCTCGAGTACTGTGTTCAGTTTTGGGCCCCTCACTATGAGAAAGACATTGAGGCCCTGGAATGTGTCGAGAGAAGGGCTACAAAGCTGGTGAAGGGCCTGGAACACAAGTCCTGTGAGGAGCAGCTGAGGGAACTGGGGTTGTTTAGTCTGGAGAAGAGGAGGCTCAGGGGAGACCTTTTTGCTCTCTACAACTACCTGAAAGGAAGTTATAGGGAGCTGAGGGTCAGCGTCTTCTCGCAGGTAACTAGCGATAGGACTAAAGGGAGTGGCCTCAAGTTGTGCCAGGGAAGGTTTAGGTTGGAAATTAGGAGACATTTCTTCTCAGAAAGAGTAGTCAGGCATTGGAATGGGTTGTCCAGGGAGGTGGTGGAGTCACCGTCCCTGGGGGTGTTCAAGGAAAGGTTGGATGTGGTACTTAGAGACATGGTTTAGTGGGTGACCTTGGTAGTAGGGTGATGGTTGGACCAGATGATCTTGAAAGTCTCTTCCAATCTTAATGATTCTATGATTTTATGATTCCTCACAGTTTCAGGAGGGCTACTCAGATTAAAGGCCTAACTTCCCTCTGTATTAAATGGAAAAACTCAGCATGAAGAATCAGATGTTCAGTATTGAGCATGTTGAAAAGGAACGCCTGAAAAATAATAGTAATAATAATAAAAATAATTATTTTCTGCATTTCTACATTGTATTCTAAATCATCAACCTAAATTTAAGCATTTAAATTTAGGCTTCATTACTCAAAAATCCTTCTGGATTCAGTGAGCCATAGGCATTTCTGGGAGATACAGTAGCTAAATTAAGACCTATCTAATACTGAATTCAGAGAGAGAAACCTTATCATATAGAAAGAGATGACACCTACACAGCTTGTCTTTTGAAAGGGTAAGAAGTTAATTCATCACAAATGAGTTTCAACCTTTATTTTATGGATCCTCAGGGAATAGTAATGGTTTATGTCTTAACTGCTAAACAGCTTAGTTTTTCCCTTTTAGTTAGTTCTGGCTGTATTTTCTGTGTGTTGGAATCAAGACAAATTACTTACTGAACTGAGTGACTCTGTTTCTTTGAATTACCTTACCAGAACCACCAATTCTAAGATAACCCAAAGCGTATTGCTGTTCTGTGACACCTCTGATCAACTTTCTGGGCAATGACTGCAAGTTCTCTGTTTCTGTTTAATGTGATATGACACATTAATGTGACACATTAATGTGACACATTAATGTGACAAGAAGATGTAGACAAAAGATCAACCCAATTGATAATGGGGTTCTAATGTGTGCTGCATAGTTACAGATTGCCAACCTTTGTATCTCCTAGAGAAATTTCTAAAGTTACATGTGATTTTTTTTGTGTGTGTGCAAGTATTTACTGCAGTATTTTTAGTAAAGTTTTTGATAGTTTTATATGCTATGCTTTTTATTATTTTATTTTATTTTATTTTATTAATTAGTGAAGGAAAAATGTAATTAGGTATCTTCTAGTTGTTTCGATTTGAGGTAAAGTTCTTCTGTCCAAAAGCATATAAATGTGGGCTTTTTTGTATATGACAGATAGCACAGATGACCAGTTTGTTTTAAGTTTGTGTTTGCATTAGTATATTTATTGTAAGGCTGCACAGGTTAAGTGTATAATATATAATGCCTCAGACTTATTGAAGCAGACCATCTGAATCAACTGTCACTAAACATGCTTCCTGTTTGAACAGTTTTGTTCTCTTCATTTTGCATCCTTGTTCCCCCCAAATTCTTGAAGCCTGCGCTCAGCACCACCTAACCCCCTTTGACCGTTCATAACATGTCTCTGTCTTTCAACCTTTTGGAATCTCTTCCCTCTCCTCTTCCAAGAAATCTTGTTGCTGACAGTCATCAGTCCATGTCTTCACTCCGCTAAGACCCAGCCGCAAAATCAATTTGATCAGCACTGCTCAAAAAACCTTGAGAAGCTAAATGCCAAATAAGATTAAGTATACCAGCTGTTAACTCTGAATAGCTGAGGTGTAACTCTGAAAGTCTTCTTACCTTACAGTATAGCATCAAAGGGGATATACGTAAGACATAACTCATGCTTCACCTAAACACAAACAGGTGTGCCCAGAAGAGTCCAGAAGTTGCCCTATGTTAGATAAGAGCCAGTTTCAGCCAGCTCAAAAAGGAACCTGCCACCGGCCAAAGCTGAGACAATGAGCGATGCTGGTTGCACCTCTGTGCAACAGCAGTTGAGAGAGATGGTTGAGAAAATGTAGAGAGAAACATACCTGCAGACACCAAGGTCAGTGCAGCAGGAGGGCAAGAGGTGCTCTAGGCACACAGCAGAAGTTCCCCTGCGGCCTGTGGAGAGGCCCCTGGTGGAGCAGGTGGATGTGTCCTGGAGGAGGCTGCGGCCCATGGAGAGCCCCCGCAGGAGCAGGCCCCGGGCCGGAGCTTTTAGTTCTCACTGCTGTAGTCTGTTATCAGTAGGCAACAAATTACATCAATCTCCCCTAGGCTGTCTGTTTTTCCCACGATGGTAATTGGTGTGTAATCTCTCTGTCCTTACCTCAAGCCATGGACTTTTATTCATTTTATTTTCTCCGTATTCTGAAGAGGGGGAGTGAGAGAGTGGTATGGTGGAGCTTCACTGCCTACCGCTCTGGAACCACCAGAGGCAAATCTTCATTTCCAAATACCTGTTCTTTGATTAGAGGTTCTTAAGCATATTTTAGGGAATCTGGTTTGCCATTCCATGCCTTTTTAGGATGGGGAGGGATATATGTAAATTAAAGCAAATTACATAGGTTTAGGCTTTGCTCAGTTTTCCAGAACTGGGTTTCTATAACATATTTTCTCATCTGTTACTTGGATGGTGTCACATTCAACATGTATCTGAAATCTCTTTGGAGAAAATCATATAGTTAGGACTAAGAGTGTTCCTGAAATGCATAGTTAGGAAAGTCCAAAAACTGTATGGTTAGTCTTATACTGTGTGATGTCTAAAATTAGTAAGTAACACTTCAGGAAGAATTTCAGAAAGGATTTATTTTGTCCACCAAAATTTATCTTAGGAGGTGCAAAATTGTTTTTCATACTGTGGCACACAAAATTTTCATTTTCAAATTCCCCTCTATGTTTTTTCCACACATTCTCAGTCAACTTAGCATATCTCTTCTTTCATCTAATAATTGTGTTTGGCTACCTTCTTGTGACAATAAAGAAAATAATTCATGTGTTTTCCTGCTAATTTGTAATTAGCATTTACACAAAGCTGGAACAATGTTGTTCATTGCTTTCACTTGTGTGGGGAATGGTTTAACCCAATGTCTAAATATTACTTTGTTTTCAGATCAGACAATATTTATAATTTTGGAATTACTTATATTTTTCTTTCTGATTTGACTAACAATGTGAAAAGTAAGGAGCAAGGAGCTCAGTAAAATCTATTTGCTATAGGTAAAACAGTGGTGTTTTAGATAATCTAGTTACAGTGTACCAAATGAGTTTAAAGGTATGAATTTCACGTGATCTAAGAAGAATACAAAAAGTGTCTAATGTTTTTGAAACAAATACCCTTTCTATAGCTCTCTGTGGAGGAAATATAACTGCAATGAATGGCACCATATACTCTCCAGGATACCCTGATGAGTATCCAAATTTTCAAGACTGCTTTTGGCTTGTAAGAGTACCACCTGGGAATGGAATCTACGTCAATTTCACAGTTCTCCAAACAGAGCCAATATATGATTTCATAACTGTCTGGTAAGAAAACACTTTATTATTATTATTATTTTTCTTTATTTAATCTTCATGTAACACTGTGCAACAAAGTATGAATTAAAGTGAGTATATTTGTGATTTCTCTCTTGACACTGGTGTTCTGTCTACTGAAAATGAGTGATTTGCACTTATCCATGTTTTCCAGTGTATCATTTTCTCTAGATAACAGTGCAACATAAAGTTGCATAGCCCTTGATATTAAGAATACAAAAAATAATAGCGTAGCAATAATAGTAGTTCTCATCAGTTTATTGATCAAGCAAAGTTAACAGAAGTATGCCATCTCAAGAAGTCATAATTAAGAAAAAAGCGATAATAAGCAGTTGCAGCCATGTGTATTATGATGTTTTAATGCCAATACAAGAAACTACAGCAACACTGTCTTCATGTCTTCCAAGTTGGCTTCTTTCAAACTATTTAAGAGTACATAAAAGTTGAGACTTTATTCGTATTTGGCTGTGACAAAAAGTTGAGCTAACTATAGCTGTAAATAAATTACATTCTCTGTATACCTGAATCCATGTCTATCATGAATCTTTTCAGATATCGAAGCCGCCATTGTTCTTAGTTGCAAAGTAAAGGCAGGAGGCTGTAACCAAGAGGAACGTCTCCTGTAGTAATCATGGAACTGTTACCAGGAGCACCTTAGATGTTTCAACAATAGTTAAGACTTTGGAAGCTTGCCTAAAACAGTAATTCACAGATTATTGAATCTGCAGGTGGAGAGAGTAGTCTTGTAGTCTAAGTAGTGCAAAACAGTGAGAGGAAATTTGGAATATTCATTATTAGTTTTGTTTCTGTTGCACAGAAATATTCATTTGGCTTCATATAAATTCCTATATAAATCAGGATTTCATTCCCATTTTCCTAAATAGTTCTCTGTACATTGTTGTGATGATTCCTATAGGATCTAGTTATCTTTCACCTTGCATGCTACAAACTGTCTTGTCCTGTATCCCAGATATTTGATTGCTTTGCCTTTTGCTTAACCAAAATTTCGTTTGAATTATGTACCCAGACTATCATCCTGACAGATATTTTTGAATCCTGTTTTACTCTTCCCCACTTGTTTTGCGTATCAAACTTAGTCTGACCTTCAGAATCTTTCCTGAATTTAGTTATATCTTTATATGCATACAGACATCCTTTCTGTACTTCACCCACACAAATCAGAACACTACTATCCATTTCCAGTACTCCTTCCATTTGGCTCTTCCTTTCCCCCAAATGATTTCATGTGCTTTCAGTTATATTCCCGTCTGTGTTATAAGCTTAGTTCTAACAATAAATGTGATTGTGTATATCCTATGACAAAGTTAAAACCTCAGTTTTATTTCATTATATGTTCTTTGACGCTTTTTTTTAGACATTTTCTATCCTGTTTCAATTAATGTAAATTTTAGGATTATGTTCTGAAATTAAAGCATGTATTATGCTATTTGTGTATGTATCACACATGCTGTTACTTATATATGATTTATATGCTTGTATAAGCAGTATTCAATACATAATGGATGTATAATCAAATAGGTTATGTCACTTCTGTGATATTATTTGTTTACAAAACTGATCAGAAATTTTTATAGCAGTGTTTCCAGTGGAAAAAAATACAATTTATTCACAATTCAAATGCTTCTCCAAATCATATTATTTCCCTAGAAACTACAAGGGGAAGGGAAAGGAGCAGTGTACAAGAATTTGGACAAAAGTACCACTGCAAAATTTTCAAAACAGAAATATATTCATAATTTTATTTTGAAATTGTTTTCAGTTAATATTGTATTATCAATATAACAATTACAAAATGTAAACTTGTATTATTTAATGTTCATCAGTTATTATCTGGAAGGAAGCTAATACTAAAATGTAATGCCCTTGCATTACAATTCTGTCCTCTGTACAATTCTAGTCTTTAGTACTAGTTTTGATTTAATTTTTCTATTACTACAATATATTTAATTGTGGAGAAACTAAATTATTTAGGCAAACAAGTTTTATTTTATCTGTTTTTCTTAGGGATGGACCAGACCAAATTTCTCCTCAAATTGGACAATTTAGTGGCAATACTGCATTAGAATCAGTCTACAGCACTTCCAATCAGATTCTGATCAAGTTTCACAGTGACTTTACTACCAGTGGCTTCTTTGTACTTAGTTATCATGGTAAGCATGACAAACTGTACTTTTTACTGTCTGTACTGATTACTGCATTAATAGAATTATTTTTCTAAAAAGAGTAACTATTATTAATGTGAGTGACCATTAGGGTAATGCAAATTTGTGAAAGACTAATATGAATAATGAAAATAGAGCATTTTCTCAACCAATATATTAAGTATAGTAATAGTCAAGAAAAAACAGAATACATTGTGAGGAGACATAAACAAAGAAGATAGAATCAAGACCCTGCAAGTTCGAGGTGCTTATCTTCGCACTGCTGACAGTGCTTCTAAAATACCACACAATCTAAATGTTTGTGGGGAACTTGCAATTTCTCTTAGATATTTAAGTATTTTAATGGCAGTACTCTTGTTATAGAGATATCAAGATAGTGAACTATACTGTGTATTTAACATTTAGCTGTCACTGAATTAAAAACTGACTGTATGACTAAAGTTGTAAGTATTAGTGCACTGAATTACATTTTTGTAGTCATTCACTTCTTCTGTAGCCACGTGTCTCTTGCAGTCCTGTCATTACAAGGGTACTTTTATGTGCATTGTGAATCCCTGTTGGATTTACTATTCCAGGCAACACGGACAGACAACAGTCTGTTTTCTGGATCCTGAACAGATTTGGAGTCTAGAGGACTTTCTTTTTGACATAATAAAGTCCAAGGTGCATACAGATAAAAAGAACCAGGTGAATTAGAGGAAATTTAATGTAAACAAACCAAACCAATCAAACAAGCAACAGTAACAACAACAAAAAGCCTATGTCCCACAATGTAAACAAACAAACAAACAAAAACCAGCAACATCAGTTGATTTTTCTTATGGAATATTGAGCATATCCTACTTTAGTAGGACTGGGCAATATGGTTCACAATTTTGATTCCTAATCTGAGCATTTACATTGCATCTTGCAGTTTGTAGAGGGCAAACTGACAGTTTACCTTAATGAATATGTGAATTTATATATATTCTTGTATATGAATATATCAATATATGAGCAAACACATGGAAAAATGTTCATACTTGATCATAAAGTCTCAAAAGAATTTGATCTCCTTTACTTATTTCTCTTTGTTATTATGCAAATTGTCATTCCACAAGTGTGGGAGCTAATGTGTAATATATATGCAAACTGAGCAGCACAAAGGATTATTCATGAAGAAGCTTAAAACACTTTATGAATTGATGTTGTCAAGATAAATAAATTTCTCTGTATCTTTGAGTCTGTGCTTCTTCATGTCATCTCCTTACAATTTACAGCAATAAAACTGAGGTAGTGTGTGGAACCAGATTTATTTAAAACAGATAATTTGGGGATTAAAATGAATGATATTCTTAAATGAGAAACATTTAAGATAAATGATGTGAATTGTTTATTGAATTATTTTTTTTCTAATTTAATTAGTGATTTCTTATTTTTATTTTTGATTTTTAAGAATGGAAATATGACAGCCGTTCCATGTTTGCTTGGTGTGTTTTCTTTTAAGTATGTTTATCCCAAGGCAGGATGTTAGCTTTCTGATTCACTGATTTAATCAGCTCTTAATCATACAATGGACAAAAGCTTGTCAAATATGGGTGACTCAGTAGCATCAAAAGATATAAGTCTTTTGGTTAAACTGGGAAAAATATAAATAAGTATGATTGACCTAAGTTTGACCCATTCAATTACTAAAGGATCCAAGAATAGGATTTAACAAAAATATGGATAAATGAAGATGAATCTGCCATAAATGGATGATGATTCCTGGCTGTGAGAGATGCTATAAAACAATGTTATCTGAAAATGTGATATCACTGAAAACCAGGAAAATATACTGTCATTGAGCAGCCTGACTGTTCACCTTTAAACATGGAAAACTACATTGTCAGTGTAAACCTTTCATCATGATATCTTTGGTTGTATTTCTGTACCATTTGCATTCAAATTGAATACATTCAATTGAAATGTTAGGTTTGGACATTTCATCCATGTCCAAATCCAAGTCTGTCCTCCTGGGTTCTCTGTAAAAAAAAACTATATAGCTTCTTTATATTCTTCTTATTTGTTGTTGTTATTGCTTTTGTTGTTATTTTTTTTTTAATAATTAGTTTCACCCAATTATTTTACCTGTCATTTGCATACATGTTAAAACTCAGAAAATTATTTAAAGAGAGGCTTCAAATTACAAATTTTAAAGCAAAATCAGTATTCCCTGACTCTATCTGCAGGTGAGATAATCTGTCTCTTCTCCAGAGGTATTTATTTCCTGTGAAATTCCACATTCAGAATGTTTCTGAACATCAGTTATGTCTGGATAGAATATTTTGGATTCTAAAACTTGTCATCATTACAGATAGCTTGCACAGGAAGTGATCAGCAGTAGAAATGTATTGAGGATAACTTTAGTAAATAAATAAATAAATAAGTGATTGAACAATACAGCAAATCTGCTTTTCAGATGCATTTACTTACATGAGAAAATTTGTAACTACTTCTTAGCTCCTTAGATTATTTATAAAGAGAGTTTTGCTAATAAAATTAAGAATACAACTTCCAATTTTTCATTAATTCTGAAAATTATGTTTCTTTTGATTCTGTTGAAAGTTTCACGGTAGATGACTAGATGTTTATTTTTATCCTGTTAATGTGGGTATTATCTTGGTTATGTTTAATGGCTAGGTTAACTGTGTAAGTCTGGGAATGTCAACTGTGTTGTATTTCTGTTATAGCCTATCAGCTTCGGGTCTGCCAGCCTCCAACAAACATCCCAAATGCTGAAATTCTGACTGAGGATGATGAATTCGAAATAGGTAACGTGAGAGAAAATAAATAAATTAAAAAAAAAAAAAGTTAAAAAAAAAGACTACTTGCACAGATCAGATCTTTTTTTGCCAGGATGCAAATCATGCCTCAAATATGTTATATTTGAAAATAAAATGTTTAATAAGTAATTCTTCTTCCCTATACATCCTGAATCCTGTCCATGTTTCAGAGATCACATCTGAGTATCACAGTAACACTTTTCCAAACAACTTAATGCATTTTTCATAAAGTTTGCTATAACACATTTTCTTATACTGAAATTTAAGAACATTTTAGTCATGTGTGCATAAGTATATCTCTGTATATATCCATATAGTTCATAGAACTGTAGAACATGCTGAGTTGGAAGGGACCCACCAGGATCATCAAATACGACTTATGGCTCCACACAGGACCACCCAAAACACCAGACCGTATGTCTGAAAGCCTTGTCCAAATGCTTCTTGAACTCAATGCCATGACCACTTCTCTGGGTTTCAGTGCCCAACCACCCTTCCAGTGAAGAACTTTTTCCTAACATCTAGTCTGCAACACCCTGTCACAGCTTCTTGCCATTCCCTTGGGTCCTATCACTCATCACCAAAGAGAAGAAATCGGTATCTCCCTCTCTGTTCCCCCTCAATGATGCTGCAATGAGGTCTCCCCTCAGTCTCCTCTTCCCTAGACTGAACAAAGTCACTTCAGCCAATCCTCTGGTCCCTTCATACATACGTACAATACATCCCTCTGCACCCTTCACCATCTTCGTAGCCATCCTTTGGACACTCTGATAGTTTTATAGTTTATATTGTGGTGCCCAAAACTGCACTCAGTACTTCAGGTGAGGCTGCACCACCACAGAGCAGAGCAGGACAACCATCTCCCTTGACCAGCTAGCAATTCCATGCTTAATGCACCCCAGGATACATTTGGCCCTTTTGGCTGCCTGGGCACGCTGTTGACTCATATTCAACATACAATCAGCCAGAATCCTCAGATCCCTTTCCACAGAGCTGCTCTACAGCCTCTCATTCCCTGTTCCCAGGTGGGTTGTCCCTTCCCAGGTGCAGAATGTGGCACTTGCTCTTGTGAAATTTCATATGGTTGGTGATTGCCTGGTTCTCTGATTTGTCACAATCCCTCTGCAATGTCTCTCTACCCTTAGTGGAGTCAACATTCATTTACCACAGTGCTTCGTAGATTAGTCAAAGTTGTTTATGCCAGAGGTCATTTAGCTCATTAAACATGGGAGCAAGAAATTTCATTAATCAATGATGTTTTCAAAGCTAAAAGTTCCAATTAATTGATGTTTAATGGTATTTTGTTTGCCTTTGGTTTTGTTTGTTTATTTTGTTTTTATCAAACAGGAGACATAATAAGGTACCAGTGTCAACCAGGCTTTACATTGGTTGGTAATGAGATTCTGACATGCCGACTAGGTGAAAGGCTTCAGATGGATGGAGCACCACCTACTTGCCAAGGTGTTTTATCCCTTTTCTTTCCTTCTACCAGACCAGCTCAATGGTGATTCTTTAACTATCCTCCACTTTCTCTTTACATAAGATGCAATATTTAAAATATTTCAGACCTTTAAAACTACTCCCAATATTATCACTGTTATGGTAAATATATGTCAAATATTAATGACAAATCATTAGTAATGTTTTAATACATTTGATGAGTATTAAGAGTTACTACTCTATTTTGTGAAAATAATTTCACAGATTATTCTTTGGAGGGAGCCTACATTTAAAAAAATAGAAATTAGAATATTTTGTTTTCTCTAGGACACAATGTTATGAAAACTTATATGGGAATTAAAAAAAAAATGCTAAATTAACATAGCATGGATTTGGATTGGCAAAATCAAAATATTATCAGTTTTTCAATGCAGCATTTTTATTCAGTGTATACTAAAGATAGTTTTTATGCTGTTAAGGGGTGTGTGTGTCTGTTCATTTTCTGCCTTTTACTCAAAACTTTGGGGAAACAACACTACCTTAATGTTAAGGTTGAAACAAGCTTACAGTCGTGACAACCACTAACATCACAGTTTAAACCAATCTTTATTAAGCTGACATTTAATGTATTACAATAGTATAGAAATTGTCATGAAAAATGGGAAGGGTCAGCTAACCCTAACTATTTTCCCCTGCTTTATGCACAAAACTATGTAAAAGTCAAAGTCATTCCTATGATTAAGTCTAGTTCTTAAAAATAAAAAGTGCTTTTGAATTGTGAATTTTAAAAAGAGCTTCAATAATGCTCATAATTTCTTAAAATCCATGCATTTATTTAGGTAAAGTTGTGTCTAGGAATTGCTTTCAACACCCCAATTTAAATTAAAACACTTACTGAGCAGGTGCTCACATAGCTTTTAATGAGTGGAAAACAACAGGAACCTCCAGGCGCTGCTTAAATGTTAAAATATTGTAATAATAGATGAAACAATCAGTGACATATGTGCTGAACCTGAGGCATTCTCTCAGCATGCGTTGCTGAAGTTCAACTGTATATTCATTGCAAGACCCAAGTCAAAAAATCAGGAGTGGTCAGTTACTGTAGTTAATCTTTTCCTTGTCACATATAAATGCTAAATATTGGATCAAATACTAAATGCTAAATCAGTACTCTTATTGTTTCAGTCTAAAGCTGAATGAAATTAACATAATCTTCAGAATTAGTGGGCTCATAAAATGTAATAAAAAATCAAAGTAATTAATTAAAAATGTTTAAAACGTCCATTCAAACTGGTCGCTTAGGGTAAGAAGCAACATAATTTTCCCTTGTATTTATTTAATGTGTGCATTTGAAGTTAGCAATATATAAGCTAAATTTCAACATTCAAACCTGGATCTACAGATAACTAGTGTCTAAAGGTAGCAAAATCATATGCCTAAAAGGTATGTTTTTTATGATTTTAGTATACTATACTGGTTTATTTATAAGCTTGCAAACTTTAATTGTGTAGGCTGTAACTCATTACACAAAAGTTATTCTCAATAATTAAATTTAGCTCTTCTGTTGGTAATGTTCATCCTATTTTTCTTACTGATTATTTATTTATTTATTTTTTACCAGTTAGAACGTATATTTTAATATTAGACTTTATAGTGTTGACTTCTTCTGCCTTAACCTGGTATATATGCTAGACACTTTAGACAGCGTGAAGTGAGTTTAGGTTGAATTTTGCTTCAATTTTTAACTTGATTTACAGTGTTGTAAATACCTACATTCAGCTTTCATTTATTTGTTTAAACTGAAGAGTGCTGTTGAACAGAGTTTAAATAAAAATATTTTCGTTTTGAATCAAATGTATTGCAGTAAAGGTGTACTTGTCCACTAGAAGAAAATTTTGAAGCAAAGTCTATTTCTGATTTTGTATGCTGATTATAATTGCTACAAGTTAGTTTACGCCAAATATTAAAAACTATATTGACTTAATTTTTTCACTTATGTGTATCAGTTGCATGAGCATTTCTTAAAATACATGCAGATTGCCTTCTTTCCATCAGAAAATAATCACATACTTCCACAAGCTTATGTAATTGCCTATCATCTTGCTTTGTTAAATAGAGTATTTCTCATGCCCAGCATCTAACTTTGCCCTCAGTTTCCTTGAAATTAGCTTCTACTTTCAGGATCAAATGAAAGCTTCAGAATAAGAAGATTCAGATTATGTTTTGTATCATAATTAGAGGACCATGCCAAAATTATTGAATGAAAACTCTCAACTATATCTCAGCTACATTAGCTCAGATTCATAAAACAACTTAACTATTTGATTCCCGGGGGAAGCCTTTGTATGGAATTAGGTCTTTAAGATCTCTACAAAATTCATGAGCAATATTTAGAAGGGGATTCTGAAACTGAAGCGAGTATGCAAAGCAGAACCATGCAAAGATAGCAAAACTAGTGGTAAATAAGCTAGTTCAGCCAGATGACTGTGTTGCCTTTCTGGTTATTTTTCTCTCTCTCCCTCTGCATGTGTGTGTATGTACATTTAAAGCTTGACGGGATCAATTCTTCCATTTGCTTCAGATAAAGTCTAAATTACCACTGGCCCAGCACTGTGGTTTGAGAGCCAGATTCTAGGCATGAGAGTTTTGGTTATTCCTATGTGGAATGAAGGTCTTATTCAATCTCTTCTTGATTAACTGAGGCAAACACAGAAACATGAGAAACATTTTATTTATTTATTTATTTTAATTTAGCAATTGATTGGTAATTTTGAAAGTAATAGATTGGTATTTAAAATATATGGACATATTAATTTCTCTTAACATGAGTTTTATCTATGAAAGAAGATCATTCTCTCACTCTGTTTTTTTTTCTGCTTTCCTGTGACTTACATTTTTCGCCACAGTCCAATTACTTTTTTCCATAAAAAAACTATTTTCATATTTAATAAGCCAATCTAAGATCCTATTATGCTGTTGTTAACTACAGGAGCTCAGTACTAACTCACTTTCATGTAAGTGTTAGTTGTGAATATTAAAGCCAGATTTTAAAGATCCTGTTAAACAGTCAGTGTTCAGTTCTGAATAACCTGTAGGTCACTTGTCCATATATCCTAAAGCAAAACTGGTTCTTGAAAAAAAGTTCCAATGGTAATATCAAATATTTTTCTTTAATGGGATTGTTATTCTGTGTAGACCTAATGAATCTGGATTAATTCAAAATCTGTACATCATGCTTTTAAACCCCATTTTTCTCAATTTCAATAGATCCTTTAAATAATGATGTTAATTAATTTAAACACTAGCATTTACTATGCTCACATCCTCTCTCCCTTCTGAAACTGTGACAGTTAAGAATACCCAGAGTTGCAATGCATTTTCAAGCAAATCTATAGCTGGAAGATGAATAAATTCAGAATATGATGTGGAAACTAAGAAAAAATAATTATTTAGAGTAAGGTGAAGTTTAGGTAGGCAATACCCACTGAAGAAGTCATCAGGGATGGAGCAAGTGTTATTTTTCATCCCTGTAGGGTACATTTTCATTTTGTGGGGTCCAGCGTCTCTCATCAAGAGACCAGGGTAAATCACATTCCTTTTTGTTGTTGTTTCTCAGAGTTGAATTTGAGATAAGAGCTGTCAGAAATTAAAAACTTTATATTTTGGAATTTCTTCATCAGCTGACTTACCTACTTATCAGGGAGATGGTCTGTCTCTGGGTTAAAAGAAAGAAAGTTTCAGGTTGTCTGAACTTCAGAGTTCACTGTACTAGAAATATGAATGTGTAACCAAAGATTTCTCGTACAAAGATCTAATAGAAAAGGAAGTGGTCTGCAGATATAGATTCAATATGAACATAACAAAAATGACACAGTTACACATCGGTTATCAAAGAACTGAAGGATAATAAGTTATATGGAGCTAAAAGAAATATATATGTCAGGATTATTTTTTTTCCCCTTTGATATTTATTTTCTCATCATTCATTTTATGGTGCACTGTTGTACCAGTTTTAAAAAGGAGAGTTAGCATGAGATTCCGTAACTCATTCAGGAATATAACATCAACATCTTAGTCTGTGATTATAATAACCCTTCCTTGCTGTTTTATTTGGTAAGAGATAGGAAAGAAATGGGACTACAGCATGGAGAATGAAAAATAGAACTTCAAGTAATTTTTGTTGCGTGTAAAGGCAATAATTTAGCATTTTCTGGGATTTCTATGAACCTTAAAACTAAGTAGCTGGATTAGCACAGATCATCTTTTTGTCTAGTGCTAGTGAGTAACAAAATGTCAATCTGAAATGTCTTTTATTTTCTACATGAAAGGCAGAATGTCTGAATAGTGCTATATTGTGCGGTTTATATGCATCAGCATTCTTGGAGCTTGATTGAGGATCTCAAAATTTAGGTGCTGCTTTCTTTTATACAGACAGATTGTGGGAGGAATTGATTAAACTTTCTTCAGAATTTGACAACCAAAAATCACAATGTCTTCAAGTTTTATTTGAAGTGCAAGACTTTACATGGAATTATTGCTGACAGTAATAGTAATCTGATGAAGAAAAATCTATATTTCTTTTTTTTTTTTTTTTAACAATGAAACAATTTAGTACTTAAACATATATCTTCTAGAAACTGAAAGAAGAAAGATACCATGAATTAATAACTACTGAAGGTTGCAGAGGTTATTTTCAGGATATATATTACTTCTGTTGTTTTGTTGTTTTGTCTGTGTGTGTGTTTTTTTGTTGTTGTTGTTGTTTTGTTTTCTACTAACTAGCTATGTGTTTGAAATGTTTTCAGTCTTTCCAGATTTGGGAAAATAAAATAAATAATGCAGATCTTTTAAACTAAGGAAAATCTTGCAATTAACATGAAACAAAAATAGAGTGCTTTAGATTTTTTATCAATCTGTTTCACAGTGCTCTGTCCAGCCAATGAAATACGTCTGGATTCAACAGGAGTAATACTGAGCCCTGGCTATCCTGACAGCTACCCAAATCTCCAGATGTGTGCATGGACCATTTCTGTGGAAAAGGGTTATAATATCAGCATGTTCTTCGAATTCTTCCAAACAGAAAAGGAATTTGATATTCTCGAGGTGTTTGATGGTAACTATAGGATACACAATTTTGTATGATACATTTTCTATATAATGCATTTTTATTTTACATGTGTGCTGCAACTCACAAATCACTGTTTATTAACTATAAATTTATTAATTTATTGATGATTTTAATTTATTCATTGTTTATTATTAACTATAAATTAGTTAAGTATAAAAAAAAAACTTAAGCAATTATTTGGATTTGTTTTTCTAAAAGGAATTGTTGGATTATGTTGTGTTTAAAAACAATGCTGCATTAGTTATGTTTAGAAATACTTTTTTTTTTCACAACAAATAGGTACCATGTAGTATATAATACATATATACAACATGTAAATTTCCATTCCTAAATCAGATTAATTTACCATTTGCATGGAGGATATTTTATTTGTATATTAATTATATTAACACAATTTATTGTATGTGATTTAAAACATTGCAACTCCTTTGTTTGTTTATTTTTTCTTCCTTGTATCAAGGACCAAATAGTCATAGCCCATTGCTCATTTCTCTCAGTGGGGACTATTCATCTTCTCTCAACATAACCAGCAATGGCCATGAGGTATTTCTCCGGTGGTCAGCAGATCATGGCACCAATAAAAAAGGATTCAGGATAAGATATATAGGTATGTAAATCAGATTTTTAATCATGTGTATAAATTTTCATTATAGACCATATTTATTTATGTGAAAAGAGTAATATAAGCTGTATTTTGTGACATTAATTGCCAAGACTAAAAAGAAATCCAGTCTGTTTTATATGTGAACCTGGTGATACTGATTTCATGAGGGGAAAAAACAAAACAACAACAAAAAAACCATATACCCTAAATAGGATGTATGCATCACATGCGCTCTATAGAGATTTAAGCAAATGTTTCACAGAACTTTTACATGGTTTAAGGCAGTACTAAAGCTGAAAGAATCAGCTTCCTCCTTCTTACATGTCATTTATTGGCACTTGTCTGCCTTTGTCCTTCATCCTGGATCTTTATGCAATTCAACATTAATGCATTTGGTGGGACAGAGGAAAAGGTGGCAACAAGGCAGTAGTGAACAGCTGTAATCTGGGAAAATATGGGACTCTGATGGGTTATACCCTTTAATTCAAGGTTCAACAGAAGCAGCATACAGATATAAAAAGCCAACATTGTATGCATTATTAAATCAAATTAACATGAAGATGGTACTTAACAAAGAGTGATTTTTATATAATTGCTTTTATAGAACTATTATATAATACCATTTTTACAGGTTAATAATTTTCATCAATCAAGCTAGAGGAGGTTTTTTTACTGTTTGCAACAATTATACAAAATCTGTATTATTTATTTATTTATTGACCAAAGATGTGAAATACACAGAATTAAAAGACCTGGGGATAGTACCTTTAGAACAGTTTCATTGCCAATACTAAAGAAGTTGGTGCCGTGATGTCATGATACAATTTCACTTTACAAAGTGAAGAAATAGAAAATAAATATGAAATTCTTCTGATTTTTTGTTTGTTTGTTTTTCCTCACTCAATTTTTGACTACTTCACTAATGCAGGAAAATAATTAGACAGCACAATAGTCTGTAAAACAATATTAGTGTCATCTCTTCCTTTAGAGAGGACAGTTTTCTCAGAGGTAAAATGTTTGCTGTGTAATTAGATAAAATTCACTGTTGGCTAGACAGAAAATATTACACTGTACTTATTTTCATTGTCTATAGTACCCGTTGGATCCAATAAAAGAGTATGAGGAGAAAGATCTTAAAACTTTAGTGGCAGTAAGAAAACTATTGACAGGAAGTATTTAGTAATATTTACCATAACACTCAGAAAATACCAGTGTATTTTCTTATATACTAAAAGAGTAGATGTGTTTGTATCTCTGCTTCTTCTAAGAGTATAAGGCAGGAGCAGTGTAGTGTAAGAAGAAAATGTTTTTGTAGTATGTGCTCTGAAAGATACGATTCATGTTCTACTGCTAGCTTTAATAAAGAGTAAGTGAACAGCCATATGACTCCATCCTGATCAAAGGATGCCTTTGCCTGAGAAAACCATTGCCCTGAAGTAAGTCATAGGACGTGGAAAGGCTTAAAGAGAAAGTGAAGCATCAACTCTGTATTTGCCTGAGGAATGGAACGGTGTCTTTCTAGTTACCAGTATTTCTTCAAAGCATGAAGGAAGCACTTGGAAACCAACTTCCAACTTACTTTTCCGTGCTACAAAATGGGGACATACCGTCTTAGATAACATCTTGGCTCCTCCTTGATGAAAAAGATTGGAGACTAAGTTAAATGCTTAAACAAACAACATTTATGTTAAACTGGCTACCAGGCTGTAAGTTTCTTTTGTTGGAGTTTTTTGGCAAGGTAGCCAAAACCAGGTGACTTTGTTCTCATGAACTTAATGGACAAGGGATTTAAAAGAAATGCAAGCATAATGACATCATGATAATTAAGCAATCCTTAATGTCATGCAGATTTAATGTACAAAAATCCTTTTGCATTAAAACAACTGTATTTCTCAAAGATATTTTTGTTCTTATAAATGCTTCTGGATTTTTATTTTATTTGTATAACATCCAAATAAGGCTTCTCTAAGTTTTTTTTTTTTTTTTTTTTTTTTTTTTTTTCCCCGTGGATTTATAGTGGCACTCATAAATATGATTAAAATCTGTTTTAGCTTTCACTAGTTCACTTCATTTCATTGTATCACAGAACTTGAAAGTAACTTATTTAGGACCAAAAGGAAAAAATAATTTGTAAATAATTATGTGTAGTATGCACTTGATATTTTCTTCTTCCAAAAATTTTGTGTACTACAGACACATATATAATTGCAATAAATTTCATCATAAATAAGTTTCTATGGTTTACTTGATTTAAAAAGAAGATGATAAGTAAAAGAGGAGTTATAGAAGTGAGCTATCTTTATATATCAGTGTGTGTGTGTGATCAGTATCTCAGGCTACTAAACCCTGAAGCCCTTACAAGGCCCTATTCTTCAGTAACATTGTGATATTCTTGCAATATGTAATATTCTTTTACCTTTACGCTTAGTGAAATTGCTTGATGCATGTGTGATTAGGACACAAAATACAACTTCTACTGATATTTTCTCGTATTGTTATCAGATGTCCACTGAATTCAATAAGAATTTGTCAAGATTGCGACCTGGATCCTAAATGTATTTTTTTATTTATTTAATATTTATGTTTAAAGCTCTCTACTGTAGTACTCCAGAGTCCCCTCCACATGGTTTCATTGTCAGTCAGACAGGTGGACAGCTCAACAGTATGGTTCGCTGGGCTTGTGATCGAGGTTTTCGGCTCGTTGGGAAAAGTACTGCTGTATGCAGGAAGTCTCCATATGGTTATTACTCATGGGATGTTCCAGTCCCAGCTTGTCAAGGTAAACTATTTAATTATGAAATAATATACCCTAATTAACTTTATTTTATTTTTTCTAACATAAATAATCAATTTTCTGACTTAAAATGAATAGGAGGTAATCGTTTAATGGTCATGCCTCTGCACCAGAATGCTTCTATCTAATAAACTGTTCAAAAACAAATGCATTTTTAGGAAACGGTATTTTAACAGAATTCATTAAGGTGGGCAGATACTAAAAATAGTGTATATCATTATGAGGACAAAAAAAAACTATAAAGTTGAAGTTGAAATTATTCAAAAGTTCATGAATGCTTAGTAAAGTTCATTTATTTATTTATTTTTGTTTAGGTTCTACTTTAAATTTATAATTTTAAATTTTACTTTAATTGCCACTTTATCATGATCCAAGCACTATTTAAAAAGAAAAAAAAAAAAAAAAAAGGGGAAAACAAAGAAAGAAACTTGCTACATTTCCAAGAACAGGAAACTGGAGAAAAAGAAATCATTACCTTTAATGCCATTCTAATCTTTCAGGATTTACACTGAAATTTAAAACAGAATTAATCAGATTAACTGATGTTTTATGTTTCAAGCTATCTACTGTTGTACTCCATGCCCCTCCTCACAGTTTTGTATTTAGTCCCTTATGCATTATAAAAGCAAAACATGTTTTCCTTAACAAGAAAAAGAAAATGGTTATTTGATGTCCATCACAATTGTATTCTAATTATTCCTTTCCTGAAGAATGCTATTGTTCTGATAACTTACATATCTCACTCTTCAGTGAAGTATTAGAATGATTTTTTTCCATGAAAAAATGCAGCTGTGTTTTATAACTTTTGTTCAGAACTTCCTATATCAAGGAATTTGCATTATACTCTTACATAAGCTGGTGAAAACACCAGTTTATATTCAGTTAGATTTCACAAATTATGTGTTCATGGTAGTAACAGATCCTTCATTAGGACATCCCAGCTTAGTGTTTTGATTAGATGCTTGCATACATTTTGTTCCTGTTGAGCAGTGGAGATAAATTCTGTATGAATGTTCCAAGCTAATTTCCCACAAGTGTTTTTTGACAATAAGTCTTTGAACTGCAAGTATGCCTGTATTTTTTCAAAACTGTGGTACATGTGGTGCATTTGCTGCATATCATTCTTTATCTTTTTCTGCTCATAAGTTGACATAAGGACTGCTTTTGTGGCAGTTATTTGCAGAACCTGATCAGATTGTTAGCTAGATATCTCAAATAATTTGGAAAGTTCTACTGTTTTTTGTTGCTGTTGTTTGTGTGTGTTTTGTTTTAAAACATATCAGATGTCATGCTGTCTGATCAAACGGAAAGATTGTTGGTGCCGACTGTTTGAACTGATAATTATTTAATATATGTATTAATTGAATAACAGCTAATTATAATTATGCATATGATGAAAGTTAATTTGATAAATTATATGGATGTCATTCAAGTCTTCCAACAAGTCCCTGCGTGCTAAATATGGTTGTGGCCATGGTATGTGGCTTGCAATTCACAACAGCAAACTTCAGAATCAACCTTACTACTGTGAAAACCCTCAGAAGTAAGATGATTCCATGCATCACTCATGCATCTAAACTTCCCCTTGCTTTGTTGAGGTGAAAATTATCCCCATACCTGGATGATACAGTTTTATGATATGAACCCTTTCATTAAAATTTTGAGAACACCGTATGTAAATACGGTGTTACATAATACTGTAATACATAATGTTCTTTAACAGAGGATATTTACTGTACAGAAGGGATTAGCCATTTGCCATTCCACATTTGCCTCCACTACTGAGGAATACAACTTGAGCAAAAGTAGTTCTCTTTTAAGCATGAGCTAGTGCTTTTTACATCATCTTGTTATAGAGGATGATCATTGTTTTACTACCCATAATAACTGTCAGTCAGCTTTTGTCTGCTGTCAGGTTTTTTTCTCCACAATTTACCACCTATTTTGCCAGGTAATATCAGATGACAAAGTCAGAGCCCTGCCTTCTACTTCACATTTACATTTACAGTGTGTGTGAGTCAGCACAGGTAGGCAACAGGAACAACCACAGAATCACAGTTAAAATGTAAAGAGTAGATTTATTCTTGTTACCTCACTAATCAGGGGATCCCTGAAACAACACCTAAGCAGAGGGACATGAGCACAGGCACACAAGCAGGAATGCAGCAACCACTAAACAGGGTCAATGATAGGAGATCACCGGCCTGCTGATTTCACTTGTTTTTATCAAAAGTTTGCACAGGTGCAGTTTTTACCACCATGCTGTGATTCTCACTGTGCTTTGATTTTCTCTGTACCAAGGCCGGGAGCTCAAGCACATCAGAGAGGGCACCTCGAAGTCCACCAAACACCTATGTTATCTATGCACAGATGTGCTACTTGTCAAACACACAAAGAGCAGCAGACATAATTTATATGTTTTTCTACATTGCCGCTCCCCAGACTTTATGTATTCCCAGCTGCAAGGTCACTTAAGCGTATTTACAATCCTCCTCTCCAGTTGTCCATTCTGATCCCATCCTCCTTGCCAATCTTCTACTTTTAACCTATTTCTCCCAACGCAGTCTAGCTAGCAAAGCCAGTTTAATCAGTTCTTCACCTAAGTTGGGATTGCCACAAGTGACCATTTAGCACAGCATAAAATGTTTCAGGCATTCTTTTTTACATAGTAGTGCAAAGACAAAAAACAACAAGAACAACAACAAAAAGTTATTTGCAATTTCTTTGTTACCAATGCATCACATTTTAATCTATTTATTTTCTGTCTCCTAAATGAAGATTACCAGTCAAATCACAGTAGAAGTTACTGGCATCATTCTATAGGAAAGGAGAAATCTAAACTTTGTGAATTCTTTACCTCTGCAATCAGCACAATTATTTATTTATTTATTTATTTTTTATACTAAGTCCATTCCTTGACCAACATTTTTTGCTGCCTGCAGAATATTTCTTGACTGTATTTAAATTAATGAGTTTTCTTTATATTTTTCATTTTTCATCTGTACAATTAGTCACTACTGAACTCTTTCCTGTCACTAATGAATGCCAGCAGCCTTTTCCATTACTGCTTTTTATTCTTTTTAAATTCATAAATAATGTTAAAGCATTTTCTTATGTTCTCATTTTTATACCTATATGAACAGAAATCTTGATCTCTGAACCTCTAAATAGATAATACCAGCCATTCTTGAAATCTTGCCCTATAGAACTTTCCAGATACAGATTTTTGTGGGTGAAAACTTTTTTACATTAAGTACAAAACCAAATATATGTCAGTAGAAAACATTCAAAGCAGAAGTGAGGAATCAAAAAGAAAAGCCTCAAGTAAAACTTCAGCAATTACCTGAAAGATTTCAAAGAAATTTCAAAGTTAATACAAAAGCACCATTCTTCTGCCATAGAAAGAAGTAAAAGGAAACTGCTTCGAACTCTAAATTGTATAATAGGAACAATACAAATTAAGTAAAAACATTTACTGTTCTAACTTTTAGATATTAAACGTTCAAGCTGTATCTGTTAAGTGTAGTTCTTAAACGTCACAGAGCAAGTGAACAATCAAAGGTCTTTTATAGGGTGAAAAGTCAGATTTGTGTTTGGGAAATTATCATTACAGAAACTTTTAATTGTGACTTGACATTTAATAAAGGATATTTAAGAGTTTTATCCAAGTCCAAAAATAATTTCTGAATTTCTTATTTCAGATAAGTCTTTAGAATTGTGGTGATCTTCAAGAACTCATAAACTTGAGGACTTCCATGCGTTGCATATGTAGATCTTTGCAGTTGGAACAGTGTTCAGAAGTTCACGAAAAAGAATAGGTGTTAGCGTTTCAGATGTGATTACAATTATAATGTTGATCTGCAAAAATGTAGCTTTACTGCCCAAGCCGACGTATAATCATGAAACATTTCAGTGATAGATCTGTGTTTTGGGCATTTTGGATATTCCATAATTGTATTTTTTAATCCTGTTTTCAGTTTAATTCTGTTTTCAGATGTGTCAGTAACTTGTGTGGATCTTTTCAAGTTTTTTCCCTTAACTAAAAGCCAGTTTCTGTGCAAGTTCCACACAAGTAAAATGCACCTCATAACTGCTGAAAACTGAAAAATGTTGCTGAATGATTCCTTGGTAGTTCTATTTTTATTTATTTATTTATTTGTATAAATGGCTGTTATCAAAGATTCAGTGTGCTGACATGAAACCTGTTTCTTAAAACTTTAAGGTTAAGGGAAGGATATATTTTTCTTACGCCACAAGATTGATTCTGTTAATATGGATGATAGGACTCAAAATTTATCAAGTAAGATACTAATGGAGATCTTTGAATACTGAAGGAGTTATTAATCTCTATGGTAGATATAAAACATCTCAGATAGATACAAAAAATATATATTTTTCTGATTGCAGGAAGAAAAAAATCTATAGTACGTGAACAAGCAGCGCTATGACATGTTTTAGATGTCAGGATCATAAGCAGCAGCTGTTGTGTTGTTGTTGTTGTTTTTTTGGGGGAGGATGTTGGATATTAGCTTTTATACCCTACTGAAAGCTGTCCTTGATGCAACTGGCAATGGACTTGTTTCTGGCAACTCCAACTCTGAAACTTCTGTTTATCATTACATGTGGTTTTGAAGGACAGGGCTAGCTTGGTCAGTGAAAATCTCCATCAACTGATTTTGAAGAGATGAGCTATATTGGAAACAATTGCTTATACCAGCTTGTTTGTTTGTTTTTATACCAGCTTTTGGCTATCTTCCTCTTTGCATAGATGGGTCTACCTAATGTTTGGTGCTGCAATCCAAGCTGTTGAGGAATTTGATATATATGTACATTTGCATTTTAGTGTTATGAGGGCTCTGTTTCTTTCTTTGGTGGAATCAGGTGAAATAATAGAGCTCTGTCAGATGTTTTGTAAGAAGTGGAAGATGGACCATATATTTAATTAACTTGCCAGTTTTGATTCTTCTGGGTCATGTCTTCATACCCGCTTGTAGATTGAATCTGACTATCTCCTAATCTTGGTTTTCTTATTTTCTTCTAAAGATGTATGTTTCTAGTTGCCAGTAGATAGCCATAAAGTATATGTTTTTATGGTTGCCTAGACAAGGTAATGAGAAAATTAATTGTAGTTTTCTGACAACTTTTCCGTACCGCATGTCCTGTAGTTTAACTTTACACAGAATTCACAGTTTCTTTTCATGGAAATTCAAGCACATTTTTTTCACTGATCTTATCATGTATGTTCTGCAAACTGTAATGGCATTAATGCTTTACCTGTGTCTCAGCTGTGATTATTAGCTTTGGTACAGAGCCATACTGTTACATTGCTTATGAAACAGATTTGTCTTATACCAGACCAGCTCACAAAAGGGACAACAACTGATCACTTTTTTTTTTTTTTTCTACATACTATTTATGCATTGAGAGGCTTAATTCTTCATAGCTCTGCATGGGAGGGATAGGTGGTCTCTTACTGTTCAAGATTCCACTTTAAAGTAAAGTACTTAAGAATTAAGTGCCAAAGCTCTGTTTTAGGGATCTGACTTGCATTATATGTGTAGTGTTAAAATGTGGAAAAGACTCAGTTTTTGTTATTATTTAGGGCTATTTCTAGGGCTACTTCTTTTGCTTTCCCTCAATAAGGGAAATAAAAAAATAATTTTGCTTTCCCAATAGTAGTAGTAGTAGTAGTAGTAGTAGTAGTAGTAGTAATAGTAAAGTTGCTTATACTTTCATTTGTAAATTTAAAAATATTTTTAAAGGGTATTTTATTTCTCCTTTACAGGAGGAAGAATAGAATGTTGAATGTTAATATTACTGTTGCCAGAGGTCACACAGGTCATGTGATGGAAGAAACCCAAAGTACAAACTAGGTTTCCAATGTCTCAATCTGGTGCTTTATTCTTTCAGCCATGATGGTCATGCCTTTTCCAGATATTTTTTATTTCATCTTCTTTTATTGTCTTCTGCATTTTGAATGAGTAACTGCAGGGTTACGAACCATGTATTTTTTTTTTCTTTTTCATAGAAACCTAGGATCATAGAATGGTTTGGGTTGGAAGGGACTTTTTTTGTTTATCTAGTCCATCAAAAGACAAAAACTTTCTGAGATTTAATTCCCTAAAATTTTAACAGAATTTATTTGTAGCCTTAAAACAAACATTAATGAGTTAAAAAGCCATTTGTATGAATTTACGACTGTTGATGTTACAGTACATAATCCCGCTGAGAAAGGCTGTTTATAGTGAAGAACAGATACAATTACTATGGCTTTCTCTTTAATCAGCAATATCTTGTGGAATTCCTAAATCTCCAGTGAATGGTGGGATATTAACTACAGATTACTTGGTTGGCACCCGTGTTACTTACTTTTGCAACGATGGGTATAGACTATCATCCAAGGAACTTACTACAGCATCCTGCCAGCCAGATGGTACCTGGAGCAATCACAATAAAACACCTCGCTGTGTAGGTAGGTAACATGTAAAAAATCTCTAGTGAGTAAGAATGTGACTATACATTTTGTTTATTTATCCAAAGTAGAAAACTTTATATTATTTAAACTTTCAGCTTCAGGAAACTTTAAGTTGTGTGTAATTGTTGATATTAAATTACTGCGAAGTATATATTTGAAGTATATATATCTGAGATATATTCCAAAACATTCAGTGATAGCAGAAGAAATACACTACAGATTACAGAATACATTCAAGCTCAAAATTAATTTTCAGCTAAATCAAAGGTAATGGTTGCAAAGGTTTATGCAAAAGTCAATCTGCAATGAGGTCTGCACAGTTCATATACTGTTAACAATTAACAGTTCAGAATTCCAAAGTCTCTCCGGTATTATTTGAAATTATTGCTGATTATTATATCCAGCCTATCATTATAACCCAACACTATCTAAACTCTGGGAAACATCACTGAAGAGAAAATACCTGCTCAGTTCCAAAGAGAAGCAGATAACTTCAAATTTATAAATGGGGTATGATAACCCAGGTGACTGTAAGGCTGATACAGAAATGTCACAGTGCCAGATGCATATTAAAATTTGGATTATTTCACCAATTGAACTGGAAAGGAAAGAAAACATACCCAAGATAATTTTCAAGGACTTTCCTTTTTTTTTTTTTTCTTGTTCTTGTAGGCATTCCTACTGTGCCTTGTAGGTATTCCCTTATGCCTTTTCCTTTGTTTAAAAAAGTAATGTGAATTGAGAGGAAGAAAGCAATATCCAGTAAAGATTTTCTTCTGTGACATTTTCATTTGATCACAGGGAAAATATTATGCTTACTAACATTCTTCAGTTAGATCAGGGTTGTAGAAGGATGTTTGTTTCCAAAGGAAGTACATTTTGAATTAGGGCATGAGATAAAAATGTGTTGCTGCTGAAAACCCGTTCTGGATATATTATTTTACCTGCCACCATTGTGCAGCCTCTCCAAGTCTTTAAGGTCTCATATAATGTATCTGGGTAGAAAATCAGTCCTGTATTTACATTTAGCTAGCATTTTAGTAAAGATTCTGATATCTGACTATGAATCTACAGTGAATTGCTTCACTGTATGGAGCTATATTATCTACACCAATTACGTAGCTCTGCCTACACCAGTCACTGATCTGTCTGGGCCATTGATTGTTGTTAATTAAATGAGAGTGTTACCTGCTTAAATGCATGCAATTTCAAATACAGTCTTATTCTTCAAACATCATATCACTGGGTTTAAAATATATTTCTAAATTAATAGTTCTACAGGTTTTTGAAATTTGTCTGTACTAAACCACAAATAACTGTGTTTTTGATATTTTGGAAGTTGTTACATGTCCAAGCATCAACTCTTTTACACTGGAACATGGAAGATGGAAAATAGTGAATGGTTCACATTATGAGTATAAAACAAAAGTAGTTTTCAGCTGTGACCCAGGGTATTATGGTTTGGGACCAGCATCTATTGAGTGTCTTGCTAACGGAACCTGGAGCTGGAGAAATGAGCGACCTTACTGCCAAAGTGAGTACATGCTTCATCTATATTTGCTGTGTAGATTGCAGATAAAAATATTTTATTCGGCTTAATTAACAATTAACTAATTTGAAATTGAGATCACTTAATCAGAAAAATTTGTCACTAACCCTAACCTTTAACCAAGGTAGTTAAATAGCAATTATTAATAATGTTCCAAACAGTGTTTGTTTTTAACTTTACAATTTTATTGTTTTTTAATTATTATTTTCAATTTTTGAGTATTTTTGTGAGGAAATAGTAATCTTTGTATACAGACAGAATACTTCATATTGCAGTATTTATTTAGCTGGTTGATAAATATTGCATATTATTGGATGTGCGTTTGTGATACTCAGATACACATTTCTGTTCTGTTCTGTTTTTACCATAAAGTTATTTCTTGTGGGGAACTTCCTACACCTCCAAATGGAAATAAGATTGGAACTCAAATCACATATGGATCTACAGCTATATTTACTTGTGACTCAGGATACATGTTAGTTGGCTCTTCTGTAAGGGAATGTCTGTCTTCTGGACTCTGGAGTGGAATTGAGACCAGATGTTTAGGTATGGATACAACTGTCAAAACATGCCTATTTTCTTTATATCTATCAGATAAAAGTAAGCAAGGTTAGTTAACGTGTCTCTTTCTCTTAGCCTTTCAAACATTGAAGAGAGTTCTAAATTAAAAAAAAAAAGTGTTGCTGTTTTTCTTATCAAAAGATTAACTGTGCTAACCTTTCCACAGTTTGAATCCCATTTGAATCCCTTTGCCTGTGTCATTGGACTGCTGCATATGGCTCCATAGACCTGTACATACACAGCAAGACATATGGATTACAGATCTGTTGGCTTTAATACTTATCCTTAGTAAAATAACTGCATAGTGGACCTGAACTCAGTGGATATGTTATAGAATTAATCTGTATACTTGCAAAAGATGGGGAAAAAAAAAAAAAAAAAAAAAAAAAGCATAAGCATGTGGAAACATGGACAAGAGCACTGCATCCTTATTTCTGAGAGAAAATCACTTTCCCAATGTTATGTATAGATTTTGAAAACCCCTTAGTGGTACATATTTAGACATCTTCATTTTTTTTTAAATGCTCAGATGCCAGTCCATGAATTGTTCATGAATAAAGTGAACATGTGATCTCAGTGAAACAATTACAGGCCTTCTTTTTAATTCATTATCACCAACTGTACCCTGAGCTTACAGTGTTAATTGTAAAGACATTGATTTTTACTCTATATACAATTAATATTTTAGTTTCTGTTGAAATCGAAGTGATGACAGTATTCTGATTTTAGAAGGCAATATGAAAGACATATTGGCCCTTGTCATTTGTGTGGGCATGAACATATAAAAGAGTATCTGTGAACATAGATTTTCTATTTAATTTAGTGTTTCTAATTCAACTAATATGTATGTTAAATGTTTGTGTTTATTGCTGTTCAAGTTTTCAGAAATTTAAAATTTTTCACTTGAGAAAAATAAATCTAAACAAAAAGCCAAATTATATTCTATTTATAAATAGCATCTTGGAAAATTTCATGTTTTACACATTTACCTAAATAACTTCATACCTTAACTTTAAAATCAATATATATAATCAAGTTCATATATGCTAGTATCCAGTAACAATAAGTACAGAAAATGCATTTTAATTTATTATTTTTTTTTTTTTACTAGAAGGGAAAAAAAAAGAATCTAAAAGATTCATTGAAATTATTGCATCAATTTAATGTGACTACAGTAAATCTTCAAAGGTATATCTTCAAAGCTTTGGTGATGGCAAATTGAAGATAGGATGGATGAAAGTTTTGATTGCAGAAATAGAATATAGCATGCAGCATATATAGCATGCAAAAAAAAAAAAAAAAAAAAAGAAAGCATTTTGTAAAAATAAATGCCAGTGACGGATTGTTTATAAAAGGGAGACAGTAATGAGTAAAATAATTGCTGTTGCAGCAACACTGCCTGTTGTGGTACATTATTTTGCAAGAATGAGATTTCTGGAAAGAAAACTTCAGTTCAATTCTTGTTCCCTCAATAATTAATTCAAATTAAGAATGGGACATAAGTGATGAGTTCAGATAATGACAAGTCAGAAGACATATTTGTTTAAGAAGGCTGAAAAATAAAATGTTGGAAGGTGCAGAGAATGAAAGACAAACAGCAAAGCAGCTGTAGAATTCTTAGGCAGGCATCAAGCAAGAAGGAAAGAAAATTGGCCCGAGGGAACCCTGTGAGGGAGGATGTAGGGGCAAGGAGATAAAATACAGCAAGAAGATCTACAGAGCAGGTATTGTTATGATCTGAGAAATACATTTCTGTACAACTTATGAATAAATTATGGTATTTGTTTTCAGTTACTGAAAAAAAAAGTAATAAAAAATAGATTTTTTTTCGTACTTCTATTTTTTTCTTTCTCCTCATAGCCATAAACCTTTTTTTTTTTTTTTTAGCATTTACCTCAGAGCTTTTCTACTTTTACTTGCTGAAAAATGTAGTCATGCTTAGACTCACTAAATTAAAAAAATAAAATAAATATATATATATATATATAAAAAAAAAAAAAACAGGAGGCAACACTGTTTTTCACTTTTTAAACCTTTTTTCTCCCAGCAGTACTCTTGGTTTTCTCTCAGCAGTCCCTTACTTTCTACTTCCTTACCTTTTTGCATTTTTTTTTTTCAGTTTTCTGCTGTAGGTGTTCTTTTTGTTTTGTTTTGTTTTGTTTTGTTTTGTTTTTCCTGGCAGATTTAAATATCAGTTTGTGGTATTTGCATTCAGTCCCCAGTGAAAATAATCTACCTTAGCTCCTGAACAGTTTTAGATCTGAATTGCATTTGGGAGAAATAATTTAGCTATCTCACTGCAAAAGACAGTTAGCCACACTGTATGATCGTTTCAAGTGAAGGCTAGTTATTACAACAATGAATTTTGTGATTTTATTCAGTTTCATCATACAAAATTTCACAACTAAACCATTGCTCTTTCATAATGATTCCCATATATATTTCCCAAATGAGAACAGATTTAAAACAATGTACCTTTCTGGTTTTGCACTGTTTTTTTTTCCGTAGTCAAATCATATGGCGTTACTCCTTTTTCATACTAGTGTGACAAAACTGACATTAGTTATATGGAAGATCATATATATAATACAAACAAGTAAGTGGGAAAAGGTTTGGGGGATTCAGCTGTGAGATGAAATGAAAGAATAGAATTGATCTTTGATGCCATTGCACAGTAAGTATGTCTCATTCAGAAACAAAAGCAGTTTCTCAGAAAACTGTACATGTGCAGAAAATTATACATGTGCAGTATTAGTTTTTTCCACGGTACCAAAGGTCCAACAGTAATCTGAGACCTTTGGAAACTTTCCACAATCACTGAAATCAATCAATCAATCAAACAAACAAACAAAAAACACTCCAAATCCCCAATTTTGTCTTTTTTATATGTATCTGTATAGATGTAAACTTGCAGACACCAACGAAAGCATCAAAAGATACTGTATGGCACTTCAAAAATCATTTCAAAATGTTAATGAGGTGAAACAAAAATTATTTGACGTAACTCCATTAAAATGAGTTTAAAATGGAAGTCTTGTAAAGCAATTAACAGGAGAGGGTGAAAATAAAGCAAACGAATAAAAATACTTATTTCATATATTAGTATATATTAATATTAATGATTTAAATATTATTTAAATCTTAATAAATATTAATGAGCTTCTGACTTTATTACAACCGTGAGAACTTATTCAGCTGCATAAATTTGTGCAAATTTCATCTATGTTCTCAAAGGTTCTCTCATCAGGAACTCTGTATACCATTACAAACACTTTCTGTGGCAAACATACTCAACAGCTTACCATATGCACCAACATGACAAGATGGTGATTTGAAATGAAACAAATATTTCAAATAGTCAAACAAATAGTTTCCTATTTGTTGGGGACTTCCTTATCCAGAAGTCACA
Organism: Cygnus olor; assembly: GCF_009769625.2. Lineage (NCBI taxonomy): Eukaryota > Metazoa > Chordata > Aves > Anseriformes > Anatidae > Cygnus > Cygnus olor. The sequence goes on along the minus strand of NC_049170.1, from coordinate 143,940,890 downwards.
TTTCACCCATCAAATTTAATCAGTATGAAGGTTCAGACACTACCTGTATTCCTGTATTGCAAATTCTGATTATTTTGGCATGATTCATACAATGGAGTACTATGTGAGCTTTAAGTTCTTGAGGCAAGAAAATCTCAGTTTTTTTTTTTTTTCCTATAAGAAGTTTCTAGCCCTCAAAGAAAGTGAGAAAACCCTACAAGTCTACATCAGAGTTTACATTATAAAGACTGCAAAGTTCAAAGGAAAGAACAATCCAAACTGCATTCCCTCTAAATGGATTTTCTTACTAGCAACTCCATTGTTTTGAGTGTTTTATTTGTGTACTTATTTATTTGTTTATGAGAACTAGATGACAAAAGGGAAACAGGAGTTTGGGTAGCTGGTAATATTTTTCCACTTAAACTAAACTAATAGTTGTAACACTGCTTGCTTTCCTTGTTTGTCTTAGTTGAGTTCTTTGTCCTGTGTCATTTTCTCTATGAGGTCTCCATTTTCACATGATTTGGTGAATCGTGGTGCCCATTTTCCAAGTTCATTAAGAAAAATTGTAACAAAAAGCACATGGTTCATTCTTTCCCTGATTCCTTTAGGTTAAAAGCGTGTTTGTGATATTCATATAAAATATTTCTCATTTTTGGGGAATAGAGGCTAGGCCAAGAAAGTTACGTTTATAATGTATGCAGTTTTACATTTGTGATGCAGATTACATATATATTTATATTTTTGTATTTATGTGGACTTCTATATCTGTGTATTTTTATATTTATTCCTTTAAATTTCTAATGCCCTAATGTTAATTTCAATTTAATCTTAGCCAAAATAAAACTAGTAGAAATAATTTAGAAATCTACAGGTTTTAATAAAAGGAATCACTTATTTTAGAAAGAAGGTTTGATAATATAAATGGAATTTAATATCTTTGCTTCACTGTCTTTTTCAAATTTCTTAAATGTGTAAAGTGCAATACTGTAGTTTTCCCCAAGTTAATAAATATAAAACTTTGAGTGAAGTTATACAAAAATTTGAAGATTTTCTTGCTTTAATTAAAGAAAAAAATAAAATATTTTTTACTTTAAACTTCTCTGACATATTTACTGATCTTTTTGTTTGCTTATTTGTTTTTATTTATTTATTTTTTATTATTTATTTTGAAAATTCTAGCTGGTCACTGTGGTAGTCCAGATCTTATAGTCAACGGTCAAGTAATTGGAGAAAATTATGGGTATAGAGACACAGTTGTATACCAGTGCAGTCCTGGTTTTCGGTTGATTGGTTCTTCTGTACGAATATGTCAACAGGATCACAACTGGTCTGGTCAGCTTCCATCCTGTGTGCGTAAGTAAGAGTGGCAATACATACTGATTTCTGCTACAGGAATGTCTATGTCAGAAAAGATGAGGAGTATCTTTGAATTTAGTAAAAGAGAGTGATTTGAAGTAGATCCTCAGAAGTACATGGCTACATAAAATGTGTGATTCATCCATCAGATGAAGTTTAATGTTGTCTCTTAAAATTTCCACTAGATTACTGCATCTTTTGGCAAGTAAATACCTGTTATTTAAAAGTAAATATGAACTTCAAAAAGTGATGGGATTTAGGCACTCAGATACTCTAATTTGAAAGTGGCTTTATATGCCTTAGTGGCTTTTAGAAATGTCTAATGTAAATTTACTTTGACTGTAGTATTTAGTGAAGTAGATCCTCTTGAATTACACTGTCAGCGTTGATGATTAAAATTATCATGCTTATTGCTTCATCAAGTTTATACTATTTTTTTTCTTCTTCTTCAAAATATACTGTTATTAGTTGTAGGTTTTTTTTTTTTTTTTTTTATATGAATTTTCTATTTTGTTAATGAGATTCCTTTTATGTGACAAGTTTGTCAACCTACCTGTCAACGTGTTTGTCAACGTCTGAACTTCTTCAGGGTGAGGGTGACAGCACTGGAACAGGCTGCCCAGGGAGATTGTGGAGTCTCCTTCTCTGGAGATATTTCAAGACCCATCTGGACACCTACCTGGGCAACCTGCTCTAGGGAACCTGCTTTGGCATGGGGATTGAACTCAATGATCACTTGAGGTCCCTTCCAACCCCTACAATTCTGTGATTCTGTGATACCACACAAAAGACTGTTATATAATAAGAAAATATGGTATTTCATTTAGAATTTGAGAGTTCTTAAAGGGTTCTCAAGTGAATTATAATGACTCAATAATTCAGTTTCGATGATATTAGAGTATTGAATACACTTTTATTTAATATATGTATTGAATACTTTTTTGTCCAACTGCAAATACTCTGTTTTTATGCCTTCATTCTTGTTGCAGAACACCTTGTTGTAATACAAGCTGTTAATTCACTACCCTTACTGCTCACTCTCCTTACTGTTTTACATAGAATGAGATATACTTAACACTGCTATAATAATTTTATTAATTTTGTTTCCACTTCATTTTCTAGTAATAAAACATTACTTTTATGCACATGGAAGTGTGCATAATTTATTTCTTTGACAACTGGAAACAGTTTCACAGAATTACAGAATGGTTAAGGTTGGAAAGGACCTTTGCAGGTCATCTGGTCCAACCCCCCTACTCAACTGAGGACACCTGGAGTATGACCATGATCGTGTCCAGGCAGATTTTGAAGATGTCCAAAGAGGACTCTATAACCTCTTTGGGCAACCTATTCCAGTGCTCTATTTGTCTGAATAGAGGGGAATGTGTAGTAAAGCATTTCAGAAGAACACACAAGACTTGGGAAAAAGATTAGTTTTGCCAACGACTGTTATAAACAGGAGCTGCCTCTAACATTGTGATAGATGCTTAGAAGCAGATTTACTTTTGATCAAAGGCTCAAATGAAGTGTATAGTGAAGTGAATAGCTTCACATTTCTGGATTTACTTAACCTCCACAAGTCTTAACTGAATTTTTGAGATTAAATGTTTAAAATTAATGGTTCTGACCTTTTTACTTTTGAATTCAAAATTCCGTCTTGCTTGTACAATGGACAGACATTGATATCGTTGTGTATTGTTACTGCTTATGCATGTGTAGTATACTTCAAAACTTTAAGCAAATTTCATACTCCTGTTTTCACAACAGTATCTTTTATTGTTTTAGGTACAATGAAAAATATTTCTGTGTGGCTGAATACCACAATACTGACAGCTTTATAAATGTTCGTAGTTTAGTGCACTATTCTAATTTCTCTTGTGGGGAAAAATGCAATGCCTTATGTTAAAAGTTTCTGATACCAGTAATACAAAGATAAACATAGAATCATATTAATAGAACATACTAATTTAATTTTCATTCTATATTCGTAGAATATTCTGTGACTCGTCTGTATGCTGTAATAGTTTTTAAAGACCATTTCCACTTTTTTTGTTATTGCTAAAATTTATTTAATTTATATTCTATGAATAGGTTTATTTTAGTATTATCATGTCTGATCTAAAAGGAGAAAAAGAGAAAGTATGTTTGTCAGACCTTATTAATTATTTAGAAAAAATATAGAAATATTTAGAAAAACTCTTAAAAGATAAAAAAGGCATTTTATTCAGCGATATTTTATTTATTTTATTTTTTTCATTTTAAAATAGTGATGATTATATTCTTTATCAATTATTAGATTTTGTTAAAATATAGAAAAATATGCATACATTTAAAAATTATTTTTATGCAAATTAATTTGTGATTGATTTTTCTTACATCTGGTCTTGTGGGCAGAGAAAAAGGAAGCTCTTCTGTAGTTAGTTTATGTAAAAATACAAGAAAATATTCACTCACTATGTCCATACCATTTCATATACCCAGTCATAAGTTTATAACTTCACTAAGTACTTAAGCCTGAAAGATAAAAGAATGACTAGTTAAGGCGTATTTACAAGAAATAATTTCTGCGGAATTATATATTTCCTTTCAGTTCCAGTCTACATGTAATGAAAATCAAGTGCTTCCTTTTCTGCTGAATATTCAGAAGAATTGTCTTCATTTGCTCTGATTACTATATGGCAAATTTTATTTAGTTTATGTAAATATTTTATTAAATTGTATGAAATAACTTCTTTTTTTTTTTTTTTTTTTATAATCCTTAATAAAGAGCCATTCCAAAAAAAAAAAAAAGGAAAAAATATAAAAATATTTTTGTCATACAAGTATGATTAGAAAAGAAACACGTGAATACTTACTAAAATATGTCAATTCTTATTCAGTTCAGAGGTGTAAACCTTTCATGGAAAGCACTCACTGTCTTATAAAATCTTTAAAATGCTCTTATGTGATGATTATAACGATAATTATAAATCATGAAAAGTTATAACAGCATGCTCTGTCTGCTTTTTCTTTCTTTGTTTTGTGTTATGCTAGCTGTTAGCTGTGGTCACCCTGGTAGTCCGATTTATGGAAGAACAAGTGGAAATGGTTTTAACTTCAATGACATTGTGACGTTCTCGTGTAATACTGGGTATGTTATGCAAGGACCAACCAAAGCACAGTGTCAGGCTAATAGGCAGTGGAGCCACCCACCTCCAATATGCAAAGGTATGAAGCATGCATTTGCAGATTTCAAACTTGGAAAATTAAGATGGGAAAATAAATTGAAGGTAAAGGGGCACTGTCAAGACAAAATATGTATTAAAAATCATGAGTCTTACTAACAGGCATTTAGTTGTTAATATTACATTTATAACTATGTTCATTAAGCATGTTTTATTTTTCAGTTAGGTCTGTTCAACGTTCAAAAAATTGCCGTGATAACTCTTGCAGAGAAATGTTCTTATATGTCTGTAGTTTTTATTGATTTTGTAAAGTAATTATACAAGTTTCTTAAGTAAAATTATGTATAGAAGGTTTTTTGTTTGGTTGGCTTTTTAATTCAGAAATAACACTGCATTTTTAGCCAACATAGTTCGAAAATGGCATAGGAAAATGTATTTTTTCCCTTATTTCGTTTCTATTGATCTGACTGCTTATCATTGTTTTCCATTTGTGTTCTTTCTCAACACTTCTGTCATATTTGGACCAGAAAGCCAACCGTATCTTGGCCTGAATCAAAAGAAGTGTGACGAGCAGGTTGAGGGAGGTGATTGTCCCCCTCTACTCTGCCGTCATGGGACACAACCTGGAGTAGTGCCCCCGGAACGAGATATGGACCTGTCTTTCCAGGTCCAGAGGAAGGCCATGGAGATGATCAAAGGGCTGGAGTACCTATGCAGACAGGCTGAGAGAGTTAGGGTTGTTTTGTCTGGAAAAGAGAAGTCTCCATGGGAATCTTATTGCAGCCTTTCAATACATAAAAGAAAGACAGAGAAAATTTTTACAAGGGTTTGTAGGGGCAGGGCAAGGGGTAACAGTTTTAAACTGAAAGAGAATAGATTTAGATTGTACATAGGGAAGACATTTTTATGATGAAGATGATGAAACACTGGAACAGGTTGCTTAGAGAAGTTGCGGATGCCCCATCCCTGGAAGTGTTCAACGTGGAATTGAATGGGACTTTGAACCACTTGTCCTTGACCAAAGCAGGGTGTTTGGACTAGATGATTTTTAAGGTCCCTTCCAAATTTAACCATTCTGTGATTCTATAATTCCAAGTTATGTATTTATAGTAATTTATCCTATATTGTACTTCCAGTAATGTTCTCCACTTTCTTTTGATCACTTTGCCTTAAGTGATAACAGCAAATAGTTTACAGAAGTTTAAGTTCCAAAGGCCTATTTGTTGTTGAGAAGTTACTATTTAAACAAACAAAAAAAAAAAACAACAAAAAAAAAGGTACCTAATAAATATCATTCTCAGTCTAACTGTTATAAATCACCTTGGTGTTCTGAAACTGCAGAGTAACATGCAAAACTGTCTGATATGGTACTGACTTGCAGGGATCAGAGACTCAGGAAATAAGCTGATTAGGCTATTTTTTGATATTTTACGCAGCATCAAATCTATTCGTTTTAAAACAGAATTTAAAAATAAAAAGAACCCACTTTTTGTAGAACATTATTACTGGTGTCTGTAATGTGCAATGTCTCACCAGAAACCTGTAAGTTGACAAAATAAAAATAAAAAATAAAAAATAAAAAATAGTCTTCTATTATTTTTAAATGGATGAAACCTAAAGTAATTAAGGACTTAAAAATCCTTCTGTATTCTTAATCATCAAAATCTTAGTACAGGAAGAAAATAAATTTGCATTGTTGTAAGGGTTGGACCAAAGGCACATTTAGTCCCATTTAGCCCAACGAATTTCCAGCTGTTGGCAATAGTTTTTGTCAAAAAAAAGTAACACGTTGAAAACATTGAAAGTTCCTTATTTGATGGATAGGAAGCCATGTACCAACTATTTTAGTAAACTGCATTTGTATAAGTCTCAAGTTTATGCTTTTTCTCTTTTTTAGTGGTGAATTGTTCTGATCCTGGAATTCCTGCAAATTCCATAAGAGAGAGTAAAATAGAACATGGAAATTTCACATATGGCACAGTGGTATTTTATGACTGTAATCCTGGATATTATTTATTTGGCTCTTCAGTTTTAATTTGTCAGCCAAACGGCCAATGGGACAAACCTCTTCCTGAATGCATTAGTAAGTAGATAACACGTTTTTATTTGTTTCTTTTATTCTATTGCTTTTTAATTTGCTTTTATTAAGTATGTGAACCGGAATAGGTATTATTTTATAAAACATTTACATCAGTCTTATGACAGCAATTAGAATAACTATATTTATATGCATTTTCATGTGTGATAATGATGGAAGGTCTCAAGGGCATCTGAAGTAGCAGAGTTATATTATTATTGTATGCAGCAAATAACGTGGAAACCTTGAGAAATGCAATAACCGAACTACAAAAATCTTTGAATGCTTCAGCACAATGATTAGTAGCAGGGACAGAAGGTAAAAACATATCTACTGAATTTACCAATATATCTCCTCCATTGGCCACAAAACTATAATCACACTGAAACTTAAAAACTTCAGTGTCCAACTGTTGGGTTATGTTACTATAATATCCTCTGGATTTCTCTTTGGACAACAGCAAAATCTGACTATCTGTGAAGGCAGTAAGCAAGTATGACTCTGTAGAGCACCAAAAGTATCCTCTGGATCATATCCTCAGCTTACCACACTATCAGATGTACCTGAACAGCAGTCATATGCAATTTAATACTAGGAAGGCAAAAGCATCAACACAAGGATGCTGTGTTTGTTTCGTCTTGTTGTGAACAACTTTCTAACTGTGATGTTAGAAACAAATGTAGTTATAACCACAGACATTTCATAGATGTTTAATTTACGGGAATCATGGACAGGCATTTACAGTGTTGCAGGTATACATTCTCAATTTTGCTTTTGTTAGTTTTAATTAATTGAGATTTTTCCAGTTTTGCTATTCACGCTAAAAAAAAAAAAAAAAATATGTGATTTTTATTTCTTCTTACTGCTAAAACCTTTAGTTATGGAATTTTTCATTTAACAGGATAAGTAGCTTGATAAGTAGCAATTCACAGTTAAACTTATAACAGAGTCAACAGAGTCTAACTGTTAATAACATTAATTTTTAAGATACCACTACTGTTTCAGAAAGACAAATGTTACCTAGTAGTGACATAGCTCCAAAGGGAAATAAATCCTAGAGGTAAAGGTGCAAAGATTTTTTTTTTCTTTCTACTTTTGTGTTTTTCTCCCCTAGTCTTCATTCAGAATTGTCAGAAGTAATTTAATAATGAACATTTTACTCTTTTTTAAGTTGACTTTTGTCAGTGAAAGTTCTATGTGGAATTTTAAAATGACATCCTCAGCTTTATTTGCGTCATTTTTATAGAGGGGTTAATGCATAGTAACCCAGGCAAGTTATTTTATAATCATAAGCTTACTGAAATTTATTCTGATGCAGCTACTGTATATTTTTATAAGACCCCATCAGCTTCAGGTGTATTTTGCAAATTGGTTCCATTTCTGGACTTATGTAAGTCAGTCATTCAATAGCCAGAACATTTTTTTTCCACTGTAAGGGCAATGGAAAAGAAGTTGAAAACTGGCTGTATGTTTTTCTTCGACCTATGTTGGATTATTATTTTGACCTAGCTGGATTTCAATCTCTCTTTAACTAGTCTCAAAGAATCTACTTTCTTTTGAAGTACCGGTAGAGTAGATGCACTGTGACAAAGGAAATGTTATTCACCTGTAAAGTAACTTAATTCCTTTGAAACGTGATGTCCTACAACACGTTCTCTTCTTCTAGCTAACATAAATACAGTAAGAAATAGATTTCAGTGGAGACCTGGACCAAAATGCTCTTTCAATTCTTCCTTTTAATTACAGTTTTTAAGGGGCTTATGCTATTTAGCATATCTATGCACATGTTGCTAGAAAAAATAAATGTGAAGTGTACTCTGAATGAACGATACATATCAACAATATATCTTACAGAATTTCTGTGACCATATTCATTTCCTGGACTGTAGCATATTCTCATTTTAGTTCCAAGAGACATCCTATGTCTGAGTTTACATATTTCATGACATTTAAGCAAGGTAGTAGAATTAGGTGTGTATAAGCTAACTTTGGATATGGTGTTGTGCAATCTGTAAGTGGAAATAACAAAAATGGCAAGGTTACTAAAAAATAACCACAGTATGAAAATAACTTACAATTATTGATAAAAATTTACACAAAGAAAAACTAATAGGGAGTTTATCCATGATCATGTCTAAGATTGTGATCTTATCCCGTACGATCTCTGTGCAGTTAACATCAATAGATAGTATGTAGGAACAGTTTAAAACAATAAATTGTTAAAAATATGTAGAAGAATATCCGCACAATATAATATTTTAAGTAAACCAAACTCCTGTGAATTGGTACATTAGAACATTATCTTGTTTCTAAGCCTAATAGATGTCATGACCAATGATTTGGGACCAATGGATGAGAGATTCATATTTGCATATTCTGTACTTCAGCAGTGACTTTGGCAGATATTGTCTTCCTGTATTTGTTTGAAGAGTAAATGCATAATTTTGTGTGTATGTGTGTTCATGCCATAAGGCTCAACTTATTCACTGAGTGCCTTTGGACATCAATATCTGTATCTACCTTTCTGACATCTACAAACATTCGTTTCACAGCTTTTGATCCTTAATATACTTTCCGTTTCTTATCACATAATGTGGTCACCTCCCCCAAACCCTAAAAAGGTCTACTTCTTCACAAAATTTCTGTATGGAGTTATGAAAGTGATAACCACAAACTGTTTGATCAGTGATAATAACCTTTTTTTATCTCCAATAATTATGCATTGTAGTGATTGACTGTGGCCATCCTGGCATTCCTCCTAATGCGGTCCTGTCTGGAGATAAATATACATTTGGATCTACTGTTCATTATACTTGCACAGGTAGACGTTCTCTGTTAGGGCAGTCATCTCGTACGTGTCAGTTAAATGGACACTGGAGTGGATCTCTTCCTCATTGCTCAGGTAATGCTTTCAAATTAATGTGTGCCCTGAAGTTATTTTGAATTTCTTTTGATTTTATCAGAAGGCCATTTTTTAATCTGGAAAATCATATATAAAATTGAAATACTACTTCAACAGAAGTAAAAAGAAGTAAAACCCCCCAAAAGTGAAAACTCTGTTAACAAGAAAATCATATCTTTAAGATGATGTTTTTGGGTTTTTGTTTTGTTTTGTTTTAATTTCCAAAGTAACTATTTACCTGATAGACACTTCTGGTATATTTTAATTTTATGATACATACATCTTTATAATAAAGCCCAATACACTCCACGTAATTTCAGGATAGGGTACTTGGTTTTGAGAGAAAACTGTCTAGTCCTTTTGATAGATTATCCCTCACTGAAGTCAAGATATGTTTACTGGAAACCTTTACTGAATATTCTGTTTCACAAATTCAGTTTGATTCAGTTTAATAGCAGTGACCAAATGATAAACATAAATCTAAGTCACTAAAAAATGTTCTGCTTTGCCTTAATTCCATTTATTATTTACTATCTATGTAAACATAGATTGTGATAGAGGTTAATCATGTTATCTGTTTTAATTGTTAGTAAATATTGGTTGAGGGGGAGTCTTTCTTGTCATCAATATGTTTCCAGTGTATAGCTTAAAGGAATCATTTTTTTTTAAATCTTTTTCTGACCTATGTAATTTGGATTACTTGGATATCTTCAGAGACAGAACATACGAAGAAAACAATGTACACATTTTGTCTTGGGTTACAACTATACTGAAACAAGTTGAAAAATAAATTATATCCAAATGTGGTAGTTTCTATACTAGTTTCACACAAAAAACGCCAGGGTTCTTTATAGTATTAGTAAATATGAAACTTTTTTTTCTCTCATCTACATCTCTTTTGTGTATTCAGACATGTACTGTTCATGTTAGTTACACCTTCAGAATACACACGTTTACAGCACACATAACAGAAATGTTTAAAAACTAATAACAAAATAGGACTCAGTTAAAAAATTATAGTAAATTCCAAAGAGTTCAAAGAATTGCTCAGTATCTGAACCTTTGACTGAAAACTTTGCAGATGAGCTTGCAGATGAGGACAATCTAAATGTTATTATCTTGCTCTATAAATCCCTCTTTCTTCTAATCTGCCATCTCAACATAAAATGTGACTAAGAAACTAGAAAATGTGAACGTCTAATTTAATCCCTTAACCTTCTGTCACTAAAATCAGAGTGAAATTTGCCACAACAAGAGGAGAGATCAAGTCCTTATAACCTGTGATGTTTAGAGCTATGCACCAGAAAGCAAAGCTTAATGAGAAATAATATTACCTAATATTATTCAGATTCAATTTCAGAATACGTTCATCAAAAATGTTTTTACAAATGTGAATACATAGTATTATATTTGGGAAAACTCCTCTTTAGATAAAATCTAAGGCTCATTCTTATAGATTTCCATATAGTTTTCCATATAGTTTTTTGTCTTTATAAGGAAAAAAAAAATTTAGTCATTTAAGTCTTTAATTTATCAATTCAAAAGAAATAAAGAAGCAGACAAAAATATCAAGAAATACAAATACAAAGCCTGAAAATGTAAGGAAAATGGCAAATAAACCTTATTGAAAGTAAAACTTTTCTGTAATTACCCTGATATTAAATAAGTATATTTTTTAGTGTATTGGGATAAGCATTCATAACTGATGCACATGAAAATATTTTTAATACTGATTTTTGTACCCGTGTGTAGGAAATTCTAACCTGATATAATCAATTTCTCTCAGTACATGAAGAAACACTGTTTTGACCTAGATTCAAATGTGTGTTGTAGTCAATCAAATTCTACTGACCACTGAGTATGTACACTTATTTTCTTTAGCTTTCTGTACCAAGCTACAATTTTATCTTAGGACAACTTTAGGGTTTCTTATCAGAGTTTATCTGAAGTGCTTTCTCATTTTAAAACAATTTTCAGATTACCACACAGAATTACAATACTTTATATCTTAAAATGTGTGAATCCATTGAACTTATATGCCTTGATAACTTGATTTCAATGTTTGTAATGTATATTAAAGCCTTGGATATTGTATTTTGTTGGTGGTGATATTTATAATAAGTAATAGAGAATTCTAAACTGACAGGAGATATACCATCATTATTGTTTTCATATATGGAGAAGAATTCAAATAGAAAACGCTAGTTCAGCAAACGTTAAGGTGACCAAATTTTGTCACATCATTCCTAAAACAGTTTCCTGTCTGTTACATGGCACTTTATTTCTAGCCAGAGCTAGAAGGGAAGGAATTGCGGTGTCCCATTGATATCCACTGGCATTCATAGACAGTTTTCAGTCATCGCAAGCATGTCAGCTGAAGTCAGAAATTTGCAGCAATGTAGAATACCTCATAAATAATTAATTACTGAGTTGTATCTCTGCATGAGGTAATAAAAATATGTTCTGTTATGATATCATCGTCACTTCCTGAAGTGATTAGTTATTGAGAAAAGCTACTTCTGTAACCTTCAATCAAAAAAGTTGGCAGTTAACATCCCTAACATTAAAGGAGTAACAATTCCTGGTAATAATTAGGCTTTAGAAAAGAACACATGATTTAATTTACAAGAGGAATATTTAATTTATACTTGGCACAGCAAAAAGTCTTTTTTCATTTTTTCATCATAAAATTATTTTAGGCATAATGCCAAGTAACTTGCTGAAAACAGAGCTGTTATTGTAGAGACTTTAGAAATATAGAATAATTGGTCCCTGTCCCAAATTCTTCATAGTCTCAAAAAATAGGAATAAAAAATATAATATAAGGATCCATAAAATAACAATAAAAGTATCTTGGACTAGGACATTTTGAAATTTTAGTAAAATGTAGCAGACCTTTTTTAAACTAAGAGATGTCAGTTCATCTAAGTAGCTTGGACATGAGATAATCTGAAAGTTTATAATATTATTTGACTTGATATCATTTGGGTTGTAACTTTACCGTTTATTTTTAAACAACAATGGCAAGCTGCTTTACTGATCTGTATAACATAATAGGTAAACAGAAAAGAGCCTAAACTTTTGAGTATGTGATTTTGAACCAAACAGTCAGCTAGCTGTTATAATTGCTTGAATTAATATGCTATTAATATGTAAATGCTTTAAACTACATAGGAATGTGCACTTTTTTGCACATACATACTATAAAAAAATCACAATGTAATAGGCATGACAACATTAATTAATTAACTAAACATTAGTTTGTTTGATCGTTCTTAAATTAAAAGGGTCAGTTTAAGCTTGGTTAACTTAATTCATGACAAAATTGGTTCGTAAGATACTGTGAGTAGTTCACAAGCTTCATCAAGGGTTTGGATAGGTAGAAGGAACTGCCAGGTTTGTTCTCTTCTGCATTTCCAAGCAAAGTTCTTCCCTTTTCCGTGACCCTCCAGATGTACCTTTGGACTGAGGCCTAATAGCTGCATTCTCTCTTCCCACATCTGGAGCTTCCTAACAGTTCACATCATTTTATTTATTTTTTATATCAGGTATTTTAGTTTGTCTCAAAAATATAAATATAGATACATAATCTTAGATATTGCTACTACTATTATTACTATGCTGATTATTTAAGCTTTGATGTATAACAAATAGTAGAAAGCATTAATCCTCATTCTTAGTATTTTCTTAAACACTTATAGCTGAGGGATACATTAGCTATCTGGCAGTCTTGAAGTGAACATTCAACATCTCTGTAAATCAGGGAGATACTTCATATCAGATGTACATGAAATTGTTGGTTAGAACTTTCATTCAGTGGTAAAACTGTTACAATTCTAATGACATCATACAAGTAGGAAGTATTTTATGAACAGTTCTAACAGGCAAACAAGAAAATTACTTTTATGATCAAGACATTGTTTTTCCTCATAAATCCTTACTGTAGATGAAAAATGAGCAAGGTTTTGGCTTTCTTACTTGTTTCCTTATTCTTGTTTGATGATTCTGTTAACTCATTCAGGTATATCTTTATTTCCAAAAATATAGGTTTATTTATAAATACATATAAACATCTATTTTAAATGCAATAGCAAAATAATATTTCATATTTATTCCAGTCTTTACATTTCAAATTCTAGGTGATACAGCTGGTTCTTGTGGTGATCCAGGTATCCCAGGTCATGGGTCTAGGGAAGAAAACAATTTTAAAATTAAAAGCACAGTACATTTCAGCTGTGATGTTGGATATATTCTCCATGGCTCAGAAGAAAGAACATGTATGGCAAATGGAAGTTGGACAGGAAGACAACCTGAATGCAAAGGTAAATCACAGAAGACATACTCTTTTTTTCAAACTATGTTGTTAAACATTCTTATCAGAAAAACAATTTTATATTGCCAGTTTTGTGATGTGAATGATATAAAGTTGGTTTTGTACAGACCATTATAAATTTTTTTAAAAGATTTTGCAGTATATCAGTGGCTTGGCCGTAAGTGGCAAATTTGAAATTAGTTACAAGCAAGAAACTTCTTATTTTTTTCAAAGTTTTGAGGGAAAAAAAAAAAAAAAGTATACTGGACTGTTGTTTCTTTTTCTTGAGCCAGCATCAACTCTGTGTGTTATCTAGTAGAAAAAATAAACAGAAAAGAGAAGTAGATAAGGCCCCTAGAACTCAATTTTTACTGAAAGATTTTTCCCAAAAATCTCACTATAATCTGATGTTCAATTAGAACCTTTATACATTTGAATTTCAGAGAAAAAAAGCTGAGTTTTAGTGAAATGACAACGTCAAGATTTCATTAGATACATCTATGTAGTAAATGATTGGGAAAAGGAAGTGTTAACATTTTTAAACACAGTTAACAATTTTGTTAACTATTGACATTTTTATTTTTCAATAGAAAATGAAAGCAAGTTAATTTGGAGTAAATCATTCTAGAAATTTCAAGCTATATGTATTTTCATAAAAGAGCTCTAACAGGATATTTATGGAGAATCATTTATTATTTATTCATCTTGATTCAAAATTAGGAAATAATTCCCAACAGATTTCTTGTGAAAGAAAAGCTTCCTGAATAGCAGAAAATACTTTGAGAACATGTGCTTTTATTATCCACTTTAACTCTGTGGATTATTTGTTCACAAGAGTCATCTTGTTTTAAAAATTTATTTCATAAGCTGGTTTTGTAATATGAACAACTCCTACTGAATGATTGTCACCCTGATGCAAAGTAAATATTTATATACACTGGTGTGTTGGTCTTTGAAGGAATATGCCTAACCAAACTGAACTTCCTGCTTTTCTACTTGGATCTTACCTATTGTATAAATTAATGACCAATTGCTGTCTTACATGTTAAGATACTTTCTGTATTATTTTTTACCCAAAAATCTCTGGAAACAACAATTCTGGTTATATATATATATAAACAGAACTACTGTTCTAGTTTAAGTCATATAGATTAGATGTATATATGTGATTACATAAGAAAGATGCATTGAGTTTCCAAAGCTGAGCACTGAAGAACTGGGAAATACCAAGTTTAAATCTGTCTATGAAAGAATAGTTTGACTCCATCTGGTGCTTTGAATTAGAAATGAAATGTACTTTGATGATACTACAGCGCATGCATACCAGGGTGTCAAGTCCACAATGACAATTGTAGGTCAGGCATTTTCTTGGTTGGGAGTCTGTCTTTGAAGCTAAAGTACCTTTCCTTTGATGCAGGGTTGATGACTGACTTTCTTTTTCTTTCTTTCTTTCTTTCTTTCTTTCTTTCTTTCTTTCTTTCTTTCTTTCTTTCTTTCTTTCTTTCTCTCTCTCTCTCTCTCTTTCTCTCTCTTTCTCACTCTCTTTCTCTCTCTTTCTCTCTCTTTCTCTCTCTCTCTCTTCCTTCCTTCCTTCCTTTTTTTTTTTCTTTCAGATTAAATTCTTACACTGTGTTTTCTTATATATGAAAGGATAAAAACAAATAATTCATGGAAGCAGCTATTTACTATACAACATGCATTATCAGTAGGTGGTGAAACCTACATTTTTCAGCACAACAGCACAGGTTTCTGCAACATAACACTGCTGGCAGCATTATTGTCCTTTGACAGTACTATTTCACAAATTATCTTAACAAACTAAATTTTGAACATATTTAACATTTTACTTTACAGCTGTACAGTGTGGTAATCCAGGCACAACCGCTAATGGAAAAGTATTTCGTATTGATGGAACTACATTCTCTAATTCAGTAATTTATTCATGCATGGAAGGATACATGCTTTCTGGGTCATCTGTAAGACAATGCACTGCCAATGGAACATGGTCTGGATCCTTGCCAAACTGCACAAGTAAGACACATGTCTAATGGATAGTCTTGTTTTTCTCTTTATTGAAAGACAATAAAGTAAAATATAAAGGATTTATAAAGTCTTCAGCTTTTTTTTTTTCCACTACTTCATAAATTTTGTATATGGAATACTTTAAAAATATAGTGCTGTAGAAAGATGGATGTGTTTATTGAAAGACAGACACAGTATAGTAAAATACATTACTATTTCGCTGTTATAAAATTTTACTGATACAGCTTAAGGTACTTGTATGGTTGTATGATCTACCTACTTTATTTCATCGCTAGCATATATTTTTAACCTTGTTTATAATTTATCGTATGTTGTCTTTAGACATTATTCATTTAATTACTTTTCTTCATCATGGAAACTTAGTGGTATAATATTCTGGTTATCCAGGGGGCAGACAAGAAAAAACCGTGAAATAAATTCTTGAGAAATATTTTTGTAATGACTCCAAGGTCAAAACTCAGATAAAGCTTGTCCATCTCTCAGATAACACCTCTTTGGCCTTTTCACTAACATTATACTTGTTTTGGTTAGTCAGCTAGCAGAAGCAGTTTCAGGTTCTCTCACATTCATAGCAATCGTTTCTAAGCAGTTTATTTCCAAGGCTTTATTACATGTCCTAGTTCATCTTTTAAAAGCATGGAGTAGAATTTGCTACTTTACACACTCACTGCAACCCAAATAGAGGCCAAAAGATAAAGAAAGCTTGTGTTGTGTTGTATTGTCTTTAAGTCCGTCGTAATTGGCGATCATGAGAACAGCTGCTTTTGCAGTCTGCAAACCTATGACAGAGTCCAGTGGTTATTATTTTTATTTTTATTTTCCAAATTATAACAAAAATCAGATTCATTGTACCAAAGATAAAGGCATTTTGTGATTTTATCCATATCCATATTTTCTCTTGTATTTTAGAGTGAACATTTAGACACTTAGCTGAAGTACATGCTAGACCTCAGTCTTCTCAAAGAAAAAATGCAGGTGGAAATTTGAAATTTTTGCTTAAAAATAGAAAGATGTCTAGGTTGTGAGAAAGATATCTAGATGTAAGAGAGAATGTATCTAATAAAACAGAAGCATCATAAAGATAATATGCAATAGAAATAAAGTATTTTAATTAATACCTAAACATTATTTAAACTGTGTTAGGCAATAGATCTATTAACATTTTTAATACACAGTTCTCTCTTTGTTATGATTGCACATCTAAAAAAATATATACCCTTATAATTTTATAAGTACTAATGCTTTTTAGGATCTTTAGTTTTGTCATATTGTGTATCCCCTAGAATGGCCCGAATCTGAAAAGAATGATTGAGTGAAAATCTTACCAAAAAAGGTACAACCTCTGAGAATCTCAGTCTCTCTCATTTCTGACTTTTTCATCATTGCTGACTATTAACTAGTTCCTAAAGGGATGTGATAGCACTACTAGGTGATACAACTTGTATCTAAGCGGATACAGCTACTAGCACAGGCTCTAAAATATAGAGAAGTGGAGAGGCATTTTACAGAATAGCAGAATGGATGAGGTTGGTAGTCAACTCTGGAAATTGTCTAGTCCAATCAAAACTGGGGTGGGATCAGCTACAGCAGTTTTCTCAGAACTGTGTTCAGTCCTTGTCCCTTTACAGAGGTCTTTAATTCTACAGATTCCGAACTCATATAATACATGCAAAAATATATTAAACTTCATTGTACTTATTTGCTATGTTCTTATCATGAAAATAGAATTATGGAATGAATCATAGAATTATAAACTGGTTTGGGTTGGAAGGGACCTTACAGATCATCTAGTTCCAAACCCCCTGCTATTGGCAGGGACACCTTCCACTAGACTAGGTTACTCAAAGCCCCAGCCAACCTGGCACAGCTTCTCTGAACAAGATGTTCCAGTGGCAATAGATCAATTTTAAACTTCTAACAGATAATAAATAAGAGTTAATGGACAATGTTTACTAAATGGCTAATTAATAGGTCGTGAAATAACAATCAACTCTCTGTGTCCTGCCAGTTTTATCTCCAGGTGTATAAAATAGGCCTGAAGAAGATTGTAAGGGAACAATTTAGTCATCATAGTTTCAAACTGTGTCAAAAGCAGTAGAAATAGCAATGACAACAGACTTTGTTGACAGGACAGTTATTTCCTTTTTTATCCTAGCTGTCCCCACCATGCTGTGCATTTTTTGTTATGACCAGATTTCCCAAAAGTTCCTTATTTTTTGTTCAAGTCATATAACCTCATGGAACCATTACAGGATTTTGGAACAGCTTAAACAAGCAGCGGCTGTCACGAGTGAGACAAAGCAAACAGCAACAAACAGTGGATCTGGATATCGGTGTCCATTTAATAACTATGGGGTTCCAAGCTTTTACCTCACTGATTATCTCACACTCACTTGCTCCTGGCCTGGATTACCAGGAAGGCTCTGTTGGACTGGGAAGGATGGGTTTAAAGTTATGTTGGTTCATGCTGTGTAACTGCTCTTAAACTCAGGTGTAACCAACCATGATCTAGGGCCATCACCTGACATTCATCTCCTTACATCTCCCCCATTTTAAAGATCTTCCCCACTTCTAGGATCTTTTCTCCAGCCAGAATCTTCACCTTTTTTTCCAGGCCCCCCAAACCACTCTAAGCAGATGCATAAAATGTATCAGACTCCTAACTGGTATTTCTGTATCATGTCTCTCCCAGAGGGGACATCATCTCTCATGTTCCCTCTATTACTAGGGGGATTTGGGATGTACCACTTTTGTTTAAGCCAGGTGTTATCAAAATTTACAGCCAGACAATACTCATTGCAATTGTCCAGTAACAGGCTTCATCCTGAGAATTCAGAAGTTTTGGTATTGGGCATTACCGCCCCCTTACCTCCCCCCCAAGCATATATGCTGCTATTTTCTACCTGCCAAGGTTCACAATTGTACCTAGGAGTGCTTGTTCATTATAATCCCAGTAAGAAAGTCACTTAGGCTCTGTTAGGTATCATTAAAAAACAATTTATTAGAGCTAACACTGTAAGGAGAGAATAGCATAGATAATTTTTAGGGCCCCTTTAGATGCTGGGAGCCCCCCAGGGGTGTAGCATTGAACAGTACTCCAACCCCTGTGCAGCATTACAGGCAAACCTCATCAATAGCAGGGACTTTCTCCTTTTGGTCATCCAAGCTGTTATAGCATTTTCTTACAAGGAAACAAATCTATTTATCATTTCTACAGTCAAACAGAAGTGATGTTCTCATGACAACTTCTTGCTGCACTGCTAGATAAAAACAAGGACATGCTCCTGGTGTAATCACTGGTATTGAGTGGGAGCTGCCTCCAGCTGCTCTGTTACAAGGAGCTGGCTTGGCCTCCATGGACAAAGGATCTGTGCAGCACAACACAGCCTGAAGGCCATGATGGACATGCAGCACAGCACAGCAGAGGCCTGTACCTCCTCAGGCTAACTGTTATGTGGATCACTGACACTTCTGTACATCATTAACTCTGATCTACAATGGTCCTTCAGTGAAGATCACTAAAACACTTCAAACTATTTTTTTTAATTTTTTTTTTTTTACATGATGACTTCAGTGGAAGTGATCCAACTTTGGTTCATTGGATGGACTGCTTAAGCAGGGTATGGATCAAGATGACCTCCAGAGGTCGCTTCCAACCTCACCATTCTGTAATTCTGTTAATTCCTGACCTCTCAAGGACTCTTCCAGTCCTATTTATGAATCTGTGAACTTTTAAAACTACCACTGAGCCTGCTAAGTAGGTGGTACGTTTCTTTTCATAAAGATTCTAATCCTATGTTTATGAGCAAACACAGTATCTCGGTAAAATCAGGTCACCTTCTGTTGCGTTAAAGGTTAAAGTAATTGGGAGTGATGCCCAATTAGCCATTATAAGTCTGATCATGTCCAGGGTACTGAACTATCTTGATTACAGATTCACAAATAACGTAATAACGCCCTCAAAATCGTCACATTCCATGAACTACCACAGCCACACTTAAACAGTTCAGTCGCATTCAGTGAGAACTATCACAGACAGCTTAAATGAGTAGTGCAATTTATTAAAGCAACATGTACACAGGTTCTTTGGATTGCTGGTGATAAATTCACTGTCTGCAAAACACGTGCAAATACCAAAAGTTCAATACAGCCTGGCTACAAACATGTTAAAAGATATGAAGTGACTATATAGAGATTCCTGGCATAACCAAGTGTTCAAATCTTACCCAAAGTTGTCCCAATGGGGGGGGAGGGGGGGGGAGGAAAGAGAGGATCAACCTGTCAACTGGTCCCAGAAGTCAGAATGTATCTTTCGAGATAATAACTTTTCTTTCGCAATGATATCTTCCCTAACATTCTCTCTCCCTTAAGCTAATTTATATCATTTCTTATCAATCAGGTGGAAGCTTGAGTGACTCTAGTCATATAATACCTTTGTTAGAATTGGTGCTAAATTTTCTCACTTTTGTTTAAAGGTATAGGCTCAGAGAAATTCAGAGCGCATGCTCAGTGAGGGGTGGTCGCACCTTGGAGGCGGGTAGCCTTTGGGATGGAGGTGTGTTTTGGTATTATAATGATATTATAATTCACCAAAAGGACAACATTTTGTCAAAAACATGGCAGGCCATTGGCCCAGGGTAGCAAATATGCAGCTTATTGGTTCCGATGTACCTTTGAGTTCCCATCTTCTCACAGAGCCGGGCCGCGGTGTCTCCACTCTGCTCCACCCTCCATACAGTTCCTCTTAGAGTCAGCACACCAAATTCCCCTGCTGTGGCCAACATCTAAAGTTGGAGGCCTAGGGAACTTCTATGGAATGCAGCTACACTCCACCCTGGAAGCTTCTTCAGTGCTGTACCTTTTCTTAGAAATGTGAATATAAGCTTAATTTCTAAGTCACCTCAGGCAATTATTCCACACCTTCTTACATCCACTTTTGCTTTCTTTGAAAGTTAAATGTTATAGTATAAGACAAAAGAATGAAAGGTTCTTTTTCTTACCTCTCCTTCTGTACCTCTACAAATGGTTCTAACTTTACAACACAGTAATATTAAGAATGACACTTTTTTCCCTTGACCTTTTTTTTTATTAAACTCTTTTTTTCTATAGTAAGATAACAACTAGTGAGTACAGAAGAATAAAAGCAGACAAGACAATCATATTGTTTTTTGTATGTTTGATTGTTTGTTTTTGAGATATGGTTTGAAATGTTAATGATAGGAAAGTAGGAATTTTGAGAAGGTAGTGGAATCTAGAGATCTACCAAAGCCATGATGACTCTTTCTGTATGAAGGATCAAAGTGTCAATAGCAGGAAATAATGCAATCACTACAGTAACATTAACAGTGGAAGAAACAAAAAATTGGTATTAATGACAAAAAGTAAAAACATGGAGATTGTAATGAAGGTGAGTGAAAAAGCTGAGAACACGGTTTTAGTTAGATTTAAATAAACAAAGAAAATAATTTACAGGCCTGAACTAAATGGATAATTTTGTGAAGCTGTTTGAGCATATATTGCGTATGGTGTTTGTGTTCTTAAATTTGTAAGGAAATTATTTGCAATATTCTTCACAATGTAATTAATGAAGTTTAGGGAAAAAAGATGGGCATTATAGGCATGGACATTATGTTGTAATACAGTCAAAACAAAAGTGTATGTGGAAAAATATCAAGGATGATTTTAGTTGAATTTACACCATTAAGGTCACTAAATGGAATGTGTCAACTAAAGAAAGGTAGAACATTTACAGTATTTGAATATACTCATGTAACTAAGAGAAACAGTTCTGTCTTTGACAGTTCTATATTTGTTGAAGAATGACATATAAAAATATATATATTTTTAAGTTTTCAAAAAATGTACTATGTTGCCAGGTAAAACAAAATACATTGATCTTCTGTTTTCTTTATCTAAACAGCTCTACCAAGGTAACCTTGTGGTATGTTCTACA
Source organism: Cygnus olor (assembly GCF_009769625.2). Classification (NCBI taxonomy): domain Eukaryota; kingdom Metazoa; phylum Chordata; class Aves; order Anseriformes; family Anatidae; genus Cygnus; species Cygnus olor. Next base: position 143,919,101 of record NC_049170.1, on the reverse strand, counting down.
ATCTATTCTGCACCCATAGGCAGCTATTGTGTGGGACATTTTTACTTTTTGAAGTTTTGAATCATGCAGTTTAATTAATATCTGCTTACTTAGACTGTGGTAAACTATGGAGCTATACTATACTAATTCTGGAATACTACACCTCTGCTTTTGAACAGGTGTATAGAAATACTATATTTCTTGGAGCTTACCAACTGTTTGGATCAAGAATACAGAACACACTGCAGGTTTTCTCATTCCAGAAACCAGGATACAGAGAGGGTGCTATTCACATTGGTCATGCTTTGGCGTGGAGTTAGAAGTAGCCGAGATGTGCTTTCTTCCCAGGAGACTGCCCCCAGAATTAACCAGCAGTAATAAAGATGCTGTGGGGAGACTGCAAAATTTACTGTAAAATGAACTGTCAAACACACGGGTGCTGTACTTTGTTCAAACTATATATAATTTTAGTGGCTTTTTTATTATTATTATTTTGTTTTTTCCTGGAAAAAACAGCTTTTGATCATTGCCACTATGGTTCTAAATTCTCCAGATTTCTAGATTTCTTACTCTGAAAACTGTTCCAGAAACTGATAGATCAAATTTACAACATCTGACAGAAAAATAAAAATAAAAATCTTTGATTATAGTTATTTATCTCCTTATTAACCTAAATTATCTCCTTACATTAGAAATCACAAGATGTTTTATACCCACTCTCCCTCATTAAAGGCTATATGCCTAATTTTGGCATAAACCATGGGCCATATTTTTAGACTGCCTGGACATTCTCTTCTGTTTATGTACATAGTTGTAATGTGAGCATTTACAAAGTGCTAGTTTTTCTCCATACATACAATTTAAATTTTCCAGGCTACGTTTGCTTTGAGGTTGTTCAAATGGAAAAGTAAACTAAACAACAGATACCTGCATCTTTAATAATGAGGCTCTATAGTGACATGAAAATTAAAGGGTATCAAAGCACAGGGGCTTATTTCTTACTTTTGTTCCTTTTAAGATCTTAAAATTTTACTGATTAAAATTCTACAGTCCATTACTTCTGCTTTTGAACAGATGTATAGATTTTCTCCAAAATGTAACAGCTGCACAAATTGTGTTCGGCAGCTAATCTGGATGACATACATGTTTATCTTATGTTGATAGAGATGAGGTTTATGATATTTTTCCTCCTATTTTTCCCTAAGAAGTTCCTAATTTGCCCTGTTTTTCCCCTCATATATATATATATATATTAATTGCATTCATTTTTTTTTTTTAAATCTGTTTTTCATTAATCCCCTTTCAGTTATCAACTGTGGAGATCCAGGAGTCCCAGCAAATGGCATGAGATATGGTGATGATTATGTTGTTGGACAAAATGTTACTTATATTTGCCAACCTGGATATACAATGGAATCAAATAGCTCCTCCATTCGAACTTGTACTAGCAACGGCACATGGAGTGGAGTAATCCCAACGTGCAAAGGTACAACATTAATTTTGATTGTCCAGTATTTCTTCTAGGTCATTTACATCCACTGTTTATTATAATGAGTCAGTCAAGTACTTCTTTAGAAATCACAACTTACTATTATTATTAACATGTTGTGCGATGTCATGACCACACAGACACCAGGGTTCTTTTAGGATCAGTAACTGCTACTACTTTATTGATGACATAACTTCAACTCAACTCCTATTGAGGACAGGCTCCCTTATACCATTCACTCTACAGCAGTACTTTTCCACTAACTATTCATTGGTCAAACAACTTTGCCCAGCAACAGCAAACACACAGCAACTTCCATGTCTTAACAACTGGAGAACAAGCAGTCTGAGACCGCGACGGGTTTCATGAATCAGCCTTCTTTGTTTCTTCTAAACACTTTACATTCCTCCTGGCCTCATCGTTAAGAGTCCGATATTATCGCCAACCATGCGGCTTGTCGACCCCCATGGTCACACTCCTACAATGTTTAATTGATTGTTTGGCTGCAGGAAAAGTGATTTCATCATTTGGTTCTTTCCCTCCATTTTAAAAGATTAAGATGCCAGCATAGCATGTTCACGTTTTTTGTTGTTGTTGTTGTTTGTTTGTTTGTTTGTTTTCAGCTTTATAGAACACTTTGTTACTTTGCTGCTAGAGTAAATTAGCCACTATGATGTTTTACATTTATTTTTTGTTTGTTTGTTAAGGTTAAGATGTAATTACCAAAGATGACCTATATACATACGTCTCTGTCTTTACTAAAACACCACTCAGGCACATGATGAGAGCCTTTGCGAAAGGTCTGCATATACTTTCTCAAAGGCAAATTACTCTGGGTTACCCTATCCATAATACCAAGATTTTTCTCTGATACTTGCCTCATTAGATGTGTACCTTTGAGTATCACTGTGATGTCTCAACATACTCAGCAAAAGTCTAAATCCTTCTAGCAAATTCCCTAATAAACATTCTTCTGATTTGTTATATTTTCTCTAATGAAAACCAGAATGATGAATCTCCAGGTCCTAATTTTCTTTCTTTTACTAATTGAATTCTTGATTTTCCTTATTTATGGGATTTATTTTAATAATCTTTGGTGAAATTTAAATAGAAAACAAAACAAAACAACAACAGAAAAAGAACTTTACTGAAAGACAACCCTATCTATGTAATCAAAACAATTTTCTCAGAAAGCCCCCCAGGATCTTTCATGCTAAACCTCAAAACACCTTCTTTCTACAGAGTCATTTTTCTCACTCTTCCTGCTATCACAGCTGTAGAGAAGCAGTATTAAATTTTCAGTGTTCTTTCTTTCTGGGCTCACACTAAGTGTGTCTAATCCCTATTACTTTAAAACTTAATTGGCTAAGCATGTACTTTGTTCGCATTCATCTTCCTTCTGTTTTCTTTTCTGGAAGTATGATTACATACTTCATTTTCTCCCCTGAGGTCATTAATCAAAACATATCAAATCAATTTTAAATCTCCACCACCACCCCCCATTTGCAATTATTTTCCTTACAAACTACAATTTTCCCCATATGTTACCAAGTCTAATTTAATTCTATTTCACCTTTGATAATGTCTTTTTTTTAGTTATTTTTCCAGCATTTTGATTTTTTTCTATTCTAAAGAATGTCAGACTTCAAGATCCTCTTAAAAAAAAACTCTTAAAAAAAACCTCATTTCTCTTTTTATTGTGCTCTTAACCAGCTTCAATTACAAATCTAATTTTAAGAATATAAGAATAGCCATACTGCTCCGATTGGCCAGGGGTCGGTCTGTCTCCAAGAGTGTCTGTGAGTGAACAGCTAGAAGATTATCAGACAGAACAAGTATTTATGGCACAGTCTCCCTAACAGCCTGAAATTCTTAAGGACTATATGGTACCTAACTGGGAACAGGAGAGCTAGCTCTAATTTGATTCAAACAACTATACAAAAAAAAGAGTTAAACTGTCACTTATGGCCTTGAGTCCTTCTGTTTCTAGTCCATATATATTTATATCTTGTATAAATACTAGACAATAATCATATGCAAATCTTTAGGATTCTCAGGGTTTCCCTCTGCTCCGCACAGGTTTGTGTGTATGCACTAGGTAAGTTAATAATCCCTGCCCCCCCCCCCCCCTTTTTTTTTTTAACTGTGTAATTAAAAGGAATACATAATATCCATTAGTATGTTTGAAATGTGTAATAATTAGCTCTTACTGTCAGGAGGAAGTGGTCCTCTGGCACCATTTAGTTAAAATAATTGGAAAATTAACTGGCTAGAAAGTGGATACTGTATTGTCACAGTGTTATTGAAACAGAAGATATAAATGATTCTTTGGCTTTGCCTAGCTGGAAAAGGATGCTTATTCAAACTTTTTTTTTTTTTTTTTTAATGCAGACTTGCATTTGTAATATACTTCTATCTGAAAATATGATAGTTGTTGCTATATCACAGAATCACAAAATCATTGAACAATTAAGGTTGGAAGGCACCTCTGGAGGTCGTCTGGTCCAACCCCTCTGCTCAAGCAGTGCCACCTAGAATAGGTTGCCCAGGACCATGTCCAGGCAACTTTTGAAGGTCTCCAAACTTGGAGGCTCCACAAGCTCTCTGGGCAACCTCTACTAGTGCTCACTTATCCAGACAGTAAAGAAGTACTTCCTGACATTTAGATGGAACAATTTTGTGCCCATTGCCTCTTGTCCTGGCCCTGGGCATCACTGAAAAGAGCCATCCACTTTGCACCCTCCCTTCAAGTATTTACATGCACTGATAAGATCCCCCCTGAGCCTCCTGTTCTCCAGGTTGAACAGTCACGACTCTGTCAGCCTTTCCTTAGAGCACTGGTGCTCCAGTCCCTTGATCATCTCGGTGGCCCTCCACTTGACTCTCTACAGTATGTCCATTTCTCTCTTGTTTTTGGTGGTCCAGAACTGGACATGGTACTCTAGGTGCAGCCTCACCAATGCTTAATAGAGGGGAACAATCACCTCTCTTGACCTGCTGGTGATACTTTGCCTAATGCAGCCAAGAATACCATTAGCCTTCTTAGCAGCAAGGACACGTTGCTAACTTATGTTCAACTTGGCGTCTACCAGGACTCCCAGGTCATTTTCTGCCAGGCTGCCTTCCAGCTGTGTTGTCTCCAGCAGGTACTGGTGCCTGTGGCTGATCCTTTCTGTGTGCAGGACTCCACACTTCTTGTTGAACTTTGTGAGATTCTTTTCTCTCCAGCCTGTCAAAGTCCTTCTGGATGGCGGCATGACCTTCTGTTGAATCAGCCTCTTCTCCCAGTTTCCTGTCCTCTGCAAACATACTGAGGATGCACTCTACTCCATTGTCCAGATCATTAAAGAAGATGAAACATGACTTAAAGTTAAGTTAACTTTAATTCAAGTTAAACAGGCCTGGACCCAGTATTGACCCCTGGGGTATTCCAGTCATTATTGGCCTCCAACTAGACTTTGCACCACTGACCTTTACCCTCTGGTCCTGGCCATTCAAAGGGTTTTCAATTCACCTCACTGTATGCTCATCCAGCTCATATTTCAACGGCTTCTCTGTCTTATGGGAGGCAGTGGCAAAGACCTTACTAAAGTCCAAAAAGACAATATCCACTGCTCCTCCATCATCCATCAGGCTGGTGTTTTCATTATAGAAGTGTATGAGATTGTTTCTGCATAACTTCCTCTTGGTGAATCTATGCGTACTACTACTGATGATTTTCTTCTCCTTCGTGTACCTGGAAATGGTTTCCAGGATTAGCTGTTCCATCACCTTCCCAGGGACTGAGGTGAGGCTGACAGGCCTGTAATTGCTCAGGTCCTCCTTCTTGCCCTTCTTGAAGATAGGAGTGACATTTTCCTTCCTTCAGTCTTCAGGCACTTCTCCCATTTGTCACAACTGAGCAAAGATTATCAAGAGTCACCTCACAATCACATCCACAAGCTCCCTCAGCATTCATGAATGGATCCCATCGTGGCTCATGGACTGATGAATGTCCAGTTTACTTGAGTATTCCCTGACCTGACCCTCTTCCACCAAGGGTACATCTTCCTTGTTCCAGCCATTCAGCCTGGCCTTTGGGACCTGTGATTCCTGAAGGCTAGTCTTGCTGGTAAAGGCTGAGTCAAAGAAGACATTCAGTACCTTGGCCTTCTAACCGTCCTGGTAACCAGGTTTTGTGTTTTAATCCAGCCAGCAGTGGAGCTCCACACAGCCATTTGCTCACCCTCACTCCCCCGGTGGGATGGGAAAGAGAATCAGAAAGAAAAAAAAAAAAGTATAAGCTTTTGGGTTGAGATACAGACAGTTTATTAGGATGGAAAAGAAGGAAAAAAAATAGTGATAATTATAATGTGTACAAAACAAGTGATGCACAATGCAATTGCTCAGCACCCACTGACCAACTCCCAGCCTGTCCCTCAGCAGTGGCTCCCCCCCACGCCGACAAGCCACCCCATATTAATTGTTCAGCATGATGTCATTTGGTATGGAATCTCCTTTTGGCCAGTTTGAGTCAGCTGTCCTGGTTTTGTCCCCTCCTAGCTCCTTGTGCACCCCCAGCCTCCTTACTGGCAGGGTGGTGTAAGAAGCTGAAAAGTCCTTAACTTAGTGTAAGCACTGCTCTGCAACAATTAAAACATCAGTGTGTTATCAACATTATTCTCATTCTAAATCCAAAACGCAGCACCCTACCAGCTACTAGGAGAAAAATTAACTCTATCCTAGCCGAAAACAGGACACCAGGTCTCCTTTTTCCTTCAGGAGAGGGCCCACATATTCCCTAGTCTTTTTATCACTGATGTGCTTGTAGAAGCCCTTCTTGTTGCCCTTGACATCCCTGGCCAATTTCAATTCCATTTGGGCTTCAGCTTTCCTAACTTGATCCCTGGCTGCTCATACAACATTTACATATTTCTCCCAGGTTACTTGTCTGTGCTTCCAGCCTCTGTAGGCTTCTCTTTTGAGTTTTCATTTGGCCAGGTGCCCGTTGTTCATACATGCAGCCCTCCTGGTGTTTTTGTCTGACTTCCTCTTTGTTGGGATGCATTGCTCTTGAGCTTGGAGGCAGTGATACTTGAATATTAACCAACTTTCTTTCCTCCCCTCTTCCCTAAAAGGACCTTATCCCAAGGTACTCTACCAAGCAAAACCTTGAAGAGGCCGAAGTCTGATGTCCTGAAATCCAGGGCTGTGAGATTGTCACCGAGCCCTGTCTTTCCTTTAATCCTAGCCTATAAATTCTCAGTCACCTCCTCATCCATCCCTAGGCAGAGCTCCGTGCACTCCAGCTGCTCATTGACATAGAGGACAACAAGACCTCCTTGTCTCCCCAGCCTGTCCTTCCTACAGAGCCTGTATTCTTCCATTAGATGACTCCAGTCATGGGAGCCATCCCAACACATCTCCATGATGCCAATAAGATCATAGCCCTTCAAGCATACACACATATCTAAATCATCTTGTTTAGTCCCCATACTGCATGCGTTAGTGTATAGAAGAGGGGCACCCCGGTGTGTTGTAGACCTAGAAAGTGACTGGGAGATTTCTCCATAATGCTGCCTCACAGACATTTCCTTGCTAACCTGCAAGTGCTGGAGGTGACCTTGCTTAAGCCCCTTTTTTGATGATTTTTTGATCCTTCTCTATCACATTAACCCCCATCCCTTTGTTCAGATGCACTGTGTGTCACTCTTTCACAGAGCTGCTGGTTACTCTCTCCCTCCCCCATCCTTCCTAGTTTAAAGTCCTCCTGATAAGGTCAGCCATCCTATTGGTAAAAATATCTTTGCCCCACTTAGAGAGGTGCATCACTTCTCTCCCAAGAAGACATTAATCCTCAAGCAGGGTCCCATGATCATAGAACCCAAAACCCCATCACCAACACCAGTTCTTCAGAAATTATTGACCCCTCTTATCAGTGCCATTCTTCTCACATCCTTTCTCCTGATCAATGGGATTGAGTGAAAATACTACATGGGACCCCATGCTCTTGAACACTGCCCCAAAACTCTGTAGACTGTCCCCAGAGCTCTGGTTGAATCTCTGACCAAAACATTTAGAGTGGTGTTCTGCCCTGTTGCTGGGTTTTGCTTGTTTGTTTTGAATATATATATATGTTTACATATATATTTATTTTATATTTTTTCTCCACAGATTTCTGATAGTACTCCTGCTTTCACGCTAATTCTTCTGTTTGCTTTCCTAATTGTTAATAGATATTTCTTTCTTTATTATTCAGATCAGAAGTTAAAATATACGGATCTTTTTGAAAAGACTAGTAATGAAGCTCTTGAAGAATGCAGACAGACTTTAGCCACTTGATGTAGTGTCTGTAGAGTACTTATTTCAACCCTTTTTATTCAAACAACATGAAAGTGATTGACTGTACCATCAGCAAGTTTGACAATGAATTCAAGCTCAGTGGTGTGGCTGGCATGCTGGAGGGAAGGGATGCGATCCAGAGGGACCTGGACAGGCTTGAGAGGTGGGCCTGTGTGAACCTCATGAAGTTCAACAAGGCCAAGTGCAAAATTCTGCACCAGGGTCATGGCAATCCCAAGCACAACTACAGGCTGGGGACCCCACCTGGAGTACTGCATTCAGCTCTGGGGCCCTCAATAAAAGAAAGACGTGGACCCATTACAGCAAGTCCAGACGAGGGCCACAAGGATGATCAAAGTTCTGGAACACCTCTCCTATGAAGATAGGCTGATAGAGTTGGGGTTATTCAGCCTGGAGAAGAGAAGGCTTCTGGGGCGACCTTATTGGAGCTTTCCTACCTAAAGGGGTATTACAAGAAAACTGGGGCGGGACTCTTTGTTCGGGACTGTAGTGATAGGACAAGGAGTAATAGACTTTTTTTTTTTTTTTTTTTTTTTAAATTCTGTAGACTTCATAGTCTCTACACTGATTTTTGGGTAGGCTTACTGCATTGTTTGAAACAACATCCTGTTTTATGTAAGACACTTCATCAATCAGCCATTAAAGTATGTCTCTGAAATGAAACAAACTAGAAGTACTAACATCAGGAAATGTGGCAACAACACAGTGAGGAGATACTATGTTCTCACTCTATTGTCCTTTAAAAGAGGTGAAATTAGCACATATGGTTCTTCTAGTAACTATACACTAGGGATATTTACAGCAGCTGGACCTAATTATTTTGAATGTTATTGCAGCTGTTACCTGCCCAACTCCTCCGCAGATCTCTAATGGAAGGTTGGAAGGAACAAACTTGGACTGGGGATTTAGCATTAGCTACGTCTGTTCTCCAGGCTACGAACTCTCTTTTCCCGCTGTTTTGACTTGTGTTGGGAATGGAACATGGAGTGGTGAAGTACCTCAGTGCTTGCGTAAGTATTTTCTCTATGATCCACTATTTCTTTATATAACTGTTGAGCTTTTTTATATTTTTGATATATTTTCCAAAATTATAACATAATTTATAGATTGAGGAAGAGAGAGGAATATCTGTAAATCTTTTGTGAAAACATAGGAAGCCTTAAACATAAAAACTAAAAGATATATTACAGGCAATGCACATAAAATAAACCAAGGGAGAATCAGCATTAGGAAATTCTGTTTTGTTTTTAGATCCTGCTACATATAGCGTAGGGGAAATTTTATTATAAACTCCTTTATATGGTCATTACTCATGCTAAACTTTCGCTGATATCATAGAAATCTGTATATGTCAGTAGTGTTGACTAGATCCCAGGGTAATTCCTTGACAATTTTATATTTTCCCAGTAGACTAAATTAAGTTATATGTTCTGTGCAGTAAATTTTATTAACTTTAAGGTTGTAACATTGATGAATTTTTAAATTTCTATAAAGTTCATTATAATAGCAAATGCACCTTTTTCTTTAGGTTGGTGTCATTCCACTCATTATTTGAAAAAACCTTCCTAAGGAAGTTATTGTGATACTTTTGATAGATAGTCAATTGTTTGCACTGAAGAATGAGGTTCTGTAGTTATTTGTAAAACAGCTGTACACTGAAACTATAATATTCTTGATCTAGACGTCTATCTGGAAGAGGATAATTTCATCTAGGTGGCTCTACAGTTTCTAAAGCTTCATTTGAACTTACCAGATACCTTTCCAAATGTTGAAAAAAAAATATTCTCCATTATGTCACTATTTTTATTTGTTTATTTATTTATTTATTTGCATTTTTCATCTTTTCCTTTCAAAAATATCCTCTGTTTTGGCTAGGTCCTACTATTATGGCATCATATCATAATGATGCCCCCCTTCCCCCTCTCTCTCTGGTATTCTCATACCGTCAAAAATATTTTATTAGTGTTGCTTAAACTATAGGTACCAGAACTGGAACATGGTGAAAGGCAGTTTCTGGAAGCTACTATTTGCTGTTTAAGTTCACTAGATGGAGCTCTTCTAGAATCTGGTATATTAAGAGCTGCAAAGGCCATGAGAAATGCTTTTCATCATTTGATCTTGATTGAAATAGTGTCCTTAAATTCCCTTTTTTTTGATATCATAAACTATTTTGTCATCTTTGAGGTTGGAATATTGCAATATACTCTGAAAAGGGGACTCTGCCTTTAAACTATTTAAAAGGTATAGTTAGTACAGAGTACAGCTGTCTGAGGATTAAAGGCTGTTTCATGCTGAGATTGCATTAACTGAGTGTTGTTGATGTGCAAAGGTTACCCACTGGCTTTTAGTAGAAATCAATTGGCATCCAGTGCTTGTCAAAGAGCTTAAACTAGCTGCCATCTGGCTGAAGTGAGAAGGAGCTGTTGAAAGTCATTCCCAATGAGCAATCTTTAAGCAGCTCTTGACATCAGAAATTTAGATCCCAGCTTGGTTCCATAAAGTTGTAGACTGTCTGAAGATATGCAAGGTATAGGGGGATAATTACTTGGAACGGAATATATTCTTTTTTTTTTTTTGGCTGACTATTTGTCATCTATGACCTACTAGATTTGTCTAATTTAATTAATCATAGAGTACCTTGAGGAAAACTGTCAGGATATACCACTATACTACTTCCATGGCTTCCAAATCAAAGGTAGATACTCACTAGATATTCAGTGACTGGTTAAAGGTAATTGACAGATGAGTGATGAAGTTTACTTATTTTTAGTTTAAAAATAACAAACTTAACAAAACACCATTTTTTAATGTGAGGATTTTTCTTTTCCCTTGGGAGTGGTTTCTACTTTGTTAATGCAAAGAACTGATAAGGAAACAATTTCGAGCCTTTGTGTTAAAAATCTATACACATTTAATATATTCTCAAATTAAGACTTGCACATAATTTTAATAATTAAAACATAAATTACAACTGTGATTTGTCAATCAACCAGTGAGATTCGTTATGTGGCACTATCTCTAATTCATAGATCTTTCAGAATTGGGGATACAATTCTGCAGACAGTCCCATTCTACTTGAAGCTGTAAAATAGTATATATTTCGTATATGCTGTAGATTAAGCCATTTTTCTTCAACAGCATGAGTGTGCCTAGAGTTTCTGTACAGTCAGTGTCCTTGGAAATAGGTAGAGGGCAGGAGCATTTCATGTGAGCTGGTTGTATGGAAGCATTAAGACCTAAGTGACAAAGAGATATTAGAAATGTATTTTGAAAGTGGTCAAGAGATATAATTTAAATTATGTTTTTAGAAAAGAAAGATGGAGCAGAAAATTCCGCTACCTGTACTAGATGCCTCTTTAAAAATGTCATTATGTGTATTCAGGTTAATGTGGTGGGTTTTGTGTGTTCATTTGTTTTGGGAGTTTTTTGTTGTTGTTTTTGTTTTTGCCTTTATTATTATTATTATTATTTATTTTTGTGTGTGTGTGCATAGGGTTTATCTTAGCTGATTGCATTTCCTGAATCAAGGTTTCAAAATCCAACTTCTAACAACTATCGGAACTTTATATTGCAGAAGAAGGCCAGTAATTTGACAGCAGTGCATTCATTTAGTTATACTATGCAACAGTCATAAGGAAACATTCAGGAGAAAGGTGGAAAAGAACAAGATCAGTTTAAGAACTTGTTCTTATCAGATGGATTTATCCTGACTAAGAACAGCATATTAATGTTTAACATTTAAATTGCTGCCAAAACTTATTTACTATATATTTTATTAGCCATACTAATTTTCCAATGTTATATTTCTGTGCGTACCAAATCTTATTTTTTAGTGAAGAATGAGGAAGTAAGAATTTACAGTTCCTAAAATATATCTGACAAGTCCTTCAATTGTACAAAAATGTAGAACACTAGGTAGGTGGCAAAAAGCAGGAGAGGATGGAAGACTAACATGAAGGTTTGTTTCACTCTCTAATTGCTCTCCACAGGAGGGTTTGGAGATTGATGTGTTTGGAAGGTGTGAACTGTGAATATTTGGGACTTAATGAAACAACTCTTGTAACCTTGAGCATCAACTGCAAGCTACTGACCAAATCCCATTACATAAGAATTTTGAACGGTTAGCCTTTCTTTAGTGCAAACTGAAGCAAAACTAACAATTAGCTATTTAATTTCTCTTTGAATTCCAGTAAATATTTCTGTATTTAACCTCTGTTTAATTAAAAATAACAATAATAAAAAGTAACATGTGGAGTAACAACTTGACTGAGTTCAGATAAATGTTATTTTCACACATTTTAATAAATAAATAATAAATTTATTTTCTATCATGTCTTTTCTTACAGCAAAGTTTTGTGGTGACCCTGGAGTACCCTCTCAAGGGAAAAGAGAAGGCAAGAGTTTCATCTACCAGTCAGAAGTCTCTTTCAGCTGCAATCCTCCTTTTATTTTGGTTGGCTCCAGCACCAGGATTTGCCAAGCAGATGGCACATGGAGTGGTTCTTCGCCCCGATGTATAGGTAAGGTGACACCCATATTACTGAAATTACCTGAATGCTCATTATTCCTTTTTCTGTTAAGTCAGTTTAGGAATTTCCAGCTATTTTTGCATTATCCTCTTGCTATTCGATACTCTAAGAATCACTAACAAATCTAAGAATTAAATAAATAAATAAATAAAAGGCCAGAAAGTGGGGAGGGAGGTAATTCTCCCCCTCTGCTTTTCTCCTGTGAGACCTCACCTAGAATACTGTGTTCAGCTCTGGGGCCCTCAATATAAGAAAGACATGGACCTATTACAGCAAGTCCAGAGGAGGGCCACAAGGATGATCAAAGGGCTGGAACACCCCTCCTATGAAGATAGGCTGATAGAGTTGGCATTGTTCAGCCTGCAGAAGGCTCTGAGGAGACCTCATTGCAGCCTTCCAGTACCTGAAGGGGGACTACAGGAAGACTGGGGAGGGACTCTTTGTTGGGGACTGTAGTGATAGGACAAAGAGTAATGGTTTTAAACTAACACAGGGTAGATTTAGATTAGATAGTAGGAAGATATTCTTTACTCAGAGGGAGGTGAGGCAGTGAAATAGGTTCTCCAGAGAAGTTGTGGATGCCCCATCCCTGGCAGTGTTTAAGGCCAGGTTGGCTGGGATTTTTGAGCAACCTGGTCTGCTGCAAGGTGTTCCAGGGGGTTTGGACTAGATCATCTTAAAGGACTCTTCCAAATTAAACCATTCTATGAAACAAATCACTCTATTTTTGTTTCTCTCGTTGGCATATTGCATGTTTTTGAACAAACATAGCTTTGTTATACATGCATATATGTCATTAAAATATTGTACTTTGATTTGTTTTTCATTTATTATTTTTTTAAGAACCTACTCGCACAGCATGTGAAAATCCAGGAGTCCCAAGACATGGATCACAAAACAACACATTTGGCTATCAGGTAGAGTATGCTATTTTTTACTAACTTCCATATTAAAGTCTTTTTGTACTGCCTCAAAGTTTACAAACTCATGAATAGAGATCAAGAAATTGCTTGTGCCTTAAAAAAGTTGGTTGCTGGAATGTTGTGCTTTCCGTATTTCTGCTTGCTGGTTTAAACTGACCTTCTGTCCCTATTAGCAACGAATGCATTACATGAAAGTCTGGTGATCAAGTTCTTGGTTTTACCTTGAAGTAGTTCAGGAACTCCAAAGCAATATGTAAGTGCTCCCTACTGTTTGTGAATGCTTCTATAAATACATTAGCAAAAGAAGAAGGACTAAGGAGAATGTCCATCTTTTATTGCGTGGGGGGGGGGTGGAACGTAGTGATGAAGAATGAGGAAAAGGCTGGGGTACTTAATGCCTTTGCCCCAGTCTTTAGTAGTAAGACCAGTTATTCTCTGGGTACCCAGCCCCCTGAGCTGGAGGACAGGGACAGGTAGCAGAACAAAACCCTCATAATCCATGAGGAAATGGTTAGCAATCTGCTAAACCACTTACACATGCACAAGTCTTTGAGACCAGATGGGATCCACCTGAGGGTACTGAGGGAAGTGGCAGAAGTGCTCATCAAGCCCCTTTCCATCATTTATCAACTGTCCTAGCTATCAGGGGAGGTCCCAGTTGACTAACAGCTAGCAAATATGATACCCATCTACAAGAAGGGCTGGAAGGAGGATCCAGAAAACTACAGGCCTGTCTGTCTGAGCTCAGTGCCAGGTTATGGAACAGATCATCTTGAGTGCCATCTCGCAGCACAATACAGGGCAACCAGGAGATCAGGCTCAGTCACTAAGGGTTTATGAAAGGCATGTCCTGATTGTCTAGCCTGATCTCCTTCTACAACAAGGTGACCCACTTTGTGGGTGAAGGAAAGGCTGTGGATGTTGTTGTTGTACCTAGACTTTAGTGAAGCTGTTGATACTGTTTCTCACAGCATTCTTCTGGAGAAAATGGCTGCTCATGGCTTGGACAGGCATATGCTTCTGTGGATAAAATACTGAGAGTTGTGGTGAATGGAGTTAAATCCAGTTGGCGGCCAGTAACAAATAGTGTCCCCCAGGGCTCAGTATTGGGGCCAGTTCTCTTTAATGTCTTTATCGATGATCTTGACAAAGGGATCGAGTGCACTCAGAAAGTTTGCAGATGATGCCAAGTTGGGCATTGAGTGTTGATCTGCTTCAGGGAGAAAAGTTCTACACAAGGATCTGGATAGACTGGATTGATGGACCAAGACCATCTGTATGTGGTTCAGTAAGGTGCCAGGTCCTGCACTTGGGGCACAACAACCCCATGCAACACTACAGGCTGGGGGAAGTGCCAGGTCCTGCACTTGGGGCACAACAACCCCATGCAACACTACAGGCTGGGGGAAAGAGTAGCAGGAAGAGACCTGGTGGTATTGGTTGATAACCAGCTGAATATGAGTCAGCAGTGTGCTCAGGTGGCCCTGAAGGCCAATAGCATCCTGGTTTGTATCAGAAATTGTGTGGCCACCAGGTCTAGAAAAGTGATTGTCCCCCTGTACTCAACTCTGGTGAGATGAGACCACACCATGAATACTGTTTAGTTTTGTTTTGGGCCCCTCTCTACAAGGAAGATACTGAGGTGCTAAAGCATGTCCAAAGAAGGGCAGTGAAGATGGTGAAGGATCTAAAGAACAAGTTTTATGAGGAGCAGTTGAAGGACCAGGGGTTATTTAGCCTAGAGAAAAGAAGGCTCAGGGGAGACTTTACTGTCCTCTACAACTACGTGAAAGGAGGTTTTAGCAAGGTGGGGGTCAGTCTCTTTGCCCAGGCAACAAGTGATAAGATGAGGAAATGGCCTTAAGTTGTGCCCGGGAAAGTTTAGGTTGGATATTAGGAAAAACGTCTTTGCTGAAAGGGTTGTGAAGCATTGGAAAAGGCTGCCTGGGGAAGTGGTTGAGTCACCATCCCTGGAGGTATTCAAAAGGCATGTAGATGTGGTGCTTTGGGATATGCTTTAGTGGTAGACTTGACAGTGCTAGGTTAACAGTTAGGCTTGATGATCTTAGAGGAGTTTTCCAACCTAAATAATTCTATGATTCTATGATTCAAATACGATTTTTCACCTTAAAAGTGTGTATACTGTATGCCAAACTGCTAACATAGACACACTTTAAAAAAATAGTGCGTCGTTTTTTGTTTGTTTGTTTGTTTGAGGCATGGGTTTTTGTTGCTTTCTTTATGTTTGTGTATTTTTGTTTTTCTCTGAGAGAAATTCTGTTGTTACATATGGAAATTATATAACCAAAAATGAACGACCGAGTCACTGAGGCTGGCAGGTGCCTCTGGAAAGCTTCTAGTCCAACCCCCACCTTCTCAAAGATCAGCTAGGGCTGGTTGCTCAGGGCTATGTCCAGGTGAGTTTTGAATATTTCCAGGGACAGATACTCCACACACCCTTACAACCTTACAGTAATCTTTTTTTTATTTTTATTTTTTTTAATGTCTAAACAGAATTTCCTATATTTCACTTAGTGCCTGGGTTGCCTCTTGTCTGGTCACTGGGCACCACTGAGAAAAGTCTGCCTGTTTCCTTTCCTGCCCCCATCAGCTGCTAATATACACTGATAACATTCCTCCTGAGCCTTTTCTTTTGCTAGCTGAACAGTCCCAGCTCTCTAAGCCTCTCCTTGTCTGCTCCTGTCTTTGAATCACCTTTGTGGTCTTTCATTGGACTCAGTGCAGTATGTCCCTGTCTCTCTTGTACTGCGAAGCTGAGCATCTCCCTTAACCTGATGGCAATGTTCTACCTGATGCAGCAAAGTGGACCAACAGCCACTTGGGCTGCAAGGCTTTGTTGTAGCAAATGATATTTACATTAGCTCCTTTTGGAATAATATATGAGGCATTTACCATGCTAGAATGTGGTATATGCAGAAAAAAACTTACAGACATCATGCTATTTTGACACTGCAGTGCTAAAAGGGCACTGTTCTTGTGTTCAGTGTTTGAAAACATTCTTCAAAATGTAGTGAAAGATCTTTACTTTTATTATATTGCTTAAAGAGTAACAATACAAAAATGTAAAATTGAAAATGCTTCTAAATTTCTGAATCACACAAAATGGCAGTGTAAGTGAGAGGTTTTCATGGATGAATGCAGAATCACAGATGTAGAAATGTGACATATAGTTTGCTAGGAATACTATAGGGCAACTGTGAACAAAGTAAGGAAGAGTCAAAATTATCCTGGTACATCTGCGTTTGGTATCAGGGATGAAAGCTCCAGTCATGTGAACAGGCATACATAGAAAAGCAAGCTAGAAGCTCCCAGGTTGTGTGTTGTACCTGTCCAGTAGTAGGAGTTAAGTAAAAACTGCAGATTGCCAGAAATGCAAGAAAGGCCTAATTGAAATTGGAGTAGATTTACAACATGAAATTATTATTTTTTTAAGCATGGATTGAATCTAAAGGCTCTTCAGAGTCTTTACCACAGATTTCTTTGGTTTGTCATTTTGGTGGCCTTTACGCAGTACTCTTCTTGCTTAGTGTTTTTTTTTCTTTTTTCTTTTTTTTTTTAGCAATATTTGGAGTTTTCAGATTTTGCTAGATCACAGTCATTGATAAGTGGTAATATAATTGTCTCAATTTTCTCCAGGGAATGAAGTAGAGTTTTGTTTTGTGCTAAGATCGAATGTGCAGGGGCAGTCCTTGGGCTAACTTCCTTTGGGAGTAATACTGTGTTATGCTAGAGAGCAACTCTTTATTCAGCTGTGTAAGAAATGAATTATTGTAATGACCATTTTCTACAATTTTATTGTCACACTTTCTGTGGCATATTAATGAGCTTTCTATCACTGAAGAAGCTAATATGGCCTTTCTCATTTGAGATGTAGTTGTGGTTGTATATGAAAGCATCACTCACAGCTCACATCAAACTGTTAAAATACCAGGCAAAATGTCAACTGATAAATAATTTCTAAAAGAAGTGTAGCTGCTGGCAGGATTTACAACCTGGATCCCACAGTTGTAAGGTTAGTGCCTTGCAGACAAGTGGGGCAAATCAGCAAGTTTAATTTGATGACGATTATTTTGCAAATTGTTTTGAGATATAGTCTCCTTCCTTGGTCAGAAATGTATCCTTAAGCTCCTGTATAATGAATTTGGTTTTGTATAGGAACTAAATGTCTGCACATGATTTCTGGTTACTATAAATATGACATCTTAGTTAATACAGAGCAGAGGAGGAGCATTATTCTTACACAAGAAGCAAAGTTTACCTCTTTATTGGGTAGAAACGACAATGAAAATGATCAGTTTTAGACAAGTTATTGTCTGTAGTCCCTGAAAAGAAATATTACAATATATTCAATAATATTGTGACTCATTTAAGCCACAAACAGAGCATAATATGAATTAAATTATACCTAACTTCCTTTATGAATGGGATAATAATATAATGACTACTTCTTCCATCCACAGCAGAAAGTTAAATAACTAAAATTCTGAAGTTGAGATGGCTTTGTTTTTCTTTTCTGATAGATTTCTTAAGTTCTCTGCAATTTTAAACAATAGATCAAAAGAGATTATGCAGAATTAAGCAAAATGGTTTGCTGTTGGCAAATGCACTGTGGTGGTTTTACTCGGGTGGGCAGCCGAGCTCCACCTCAGCTGCTCTCTCACTCCCCCTCCTCAAATGGAAAGGAGGAGAAAATACGATGTAAAGGTCTCAAGGGATGAGATAAGGACAGGGAGATCACTCAACAATTATCGTGATGGGCAAAACAGATTCAGAGTAGGGAGACAGTAAGATTTATTGCCCGTTACTAACAAGCTAGAGAAGTGAGAAACAAAAGAAATTAACCAAAAACACCTTCCCCCTCATCCCCCCTCTTCCACCCCCTCCCCCCGAGCGGCACAGGAAATGGGGGAATGGGGGTTGTGGTCAGTCTATAGCACTTCGTCTCCACCGCTCCTTCTAGGTCACTCTCTTCCCCTGCTCCAAGGTGGGGTCCCCTCCCACAGGATGCCGTCCTTCCAGAACTGATCCTGCGTGGGCTTCCCACAGGCAGCAGCTCTTCAAGAACTGCTCCAAATAGGGGTCCATACCACACGGTCCATCCGGTGGCCTGTCGACTCAGGTGCAAATAGCCCCAGCATGGGTCCTCCACAGGCAGCAGCTCCTGCCAGGTCACCTGCTCCTGCATGGGCTCCTCTCCATGGGCTACAGGTGCAGTCCGGAATCTGTTCTGGTGGGGGTCCTCGACAAGCAGCAGCCTCCTTCAGTGCAGGTCTACCTGCTCCACTGTGGTCTCCTTCACAGGCTGCAGCGTGGAACCCTGCTCCACCGTGGTATTCCATGGGCTGCAGAGAGACAGCCTGCTTCACCATGGTCCTCACCACAGGCCGCAGGGTAACTGCTCTGGCACCTGGAGCACCTCCTGCCCTCCTCCTTCACTGACCTTGGTATCTGCAAGGCTGTTTCTCACTCCTCTGTCTCTCAGCTGCAGTTCCCCACCAGTGTTGTTGTTGCTGTTGTTTGTTTGGTTGGTTTGTTTTGTTTGTTTGTTTATTTGTTTTTCCCTCTCTTAAATATGCTCTTACAGAGACACAAACAACATCACGTACTGGCTCAGCTCTGGCCAGCGGTGGGGCCCTTATTTAACATGGGGCAGCTTCTGGATTGTTCTCGCAGAAGCCACCCATTGTGCACCCCCTGCTACCAAAACCTTGCCACGTAAACCCACTACATGCATATCAAAGAGTTGTTACTGTTGAAAAAATACAGTATGGTTTTCTGACTCTTAACCCCAAGTAGTTTTTTTTCTCATTTTGGGGTTCTGTACTTTTGTTATCTATGTTTGTAAGAGAAAGGGGGTTGGAGCTCTCAAATCTGGAACTCTCAAATGCTTCACATTTAAACTAATAGTAGCAAGGTCACTGAATTGACTTAACAATTAAGTTTTAAATTTATGTCTCTCTCATTTAAAAAAAAAAAAAGGGGGGGGGGCTCTAAGCTTACAGTAGAATTCAAGTCTTCATACGTGGAGTCCTGTGTTGTTTTTTTGTTTGTTTGTTTGTTTTTGTGCTTTTTAACAACTGACAGAACTGCCTTGTTTACATGACTATATCACTGACTGTCACTTGCTTTTCACAGTACTAATACCAAGTATTGAATTTCCACAGCAGTGGTTTTTATTTTTGTTGCTCCTCCTGTCTTGAATATTTGTTTTCCTATGATATTGCTTGAATTGAAAATTCAGACATATATGATGTAATTCAAGACTTGACAGAAAGGAGTCTCAAAACTTCAGTGATGATGGAACTGTCAGATTACATTCCAAAAGAAGTTCTGTAACAGCTCACAATAGCTGTGAGCATAAGCATAGTTGGCATCATCACTGCATCATTTTAATTTAAGCTTTATCAGACACCATACAATTTCTAAAAAGGATGACACTTGTGTTGTGATTTTTATTATGCAAATGTGTATACAACTACAAACAATAATTACACAGAGCTCTTTTTGTGTGTGTGTGTGTGCATTATCCTAGGTAAAAAGAATGAGTGATTAACTACAACTTAGAATCATGTATATTACATTACCAAACTATGGTAAAAAAAAAAAAATCTGCTATGATCTCTTATGCCCAAATGTTAGTTACATAAGCTATCCAGTGTTCTGCAAACTGTATCTCTGTCTATAAAGGTTTCGAACTAGGATGTACTACACATCTTGCTATGGGCCAGAAGGGAACATACCTCTTAAAAAATAAAGTCACGAATTTGTGGTATAACTGAACTCTTAGCAGTCAAATCCAAAAATCATTAGTCCTTATCTAACTACTGCAGAAAAAGAAAGGGGGTGGGGATGGTGAGGGGATTAAACAGTAAATGCTTCTTTACAAAATGTCTCTAGTTATAATTCACTTACACTATAGTAGACACATATACTGGCTTCTAGGCATTTTCCTGGTTCTTTACACTTCTCTGGATCATCAGGTCTTTGGCTTCAGCCCTGTGTCGGTTGTTGCTGTTAGTTTCAGTTTCATCAGGAAATGCTTGTGTGAGAGGAATCTAATTTTGACTTTTATTTTCTTTTTTCTTTTTTGCTCTTTTTTGTATTCTTGATTCACTTGGGGTTACTTGTAATGTTTCTAACATGCTTTTACACACACTCACACATATTGAAATCTACTCTACATGCTCCGTTTTATCTATCATAGATAATTCTTTGTTACTCCTGAAACCTGATTTTGTCCAGGACTGAATTTCTTTGAATGATCATGGATGAGTTGTTCATATCACAGAATCATTTAGGTTGGAAGAGACCTCCAAAATCAGCCAGTCCAGCCTATGACCTAACACTAACAAGTCCTCCACTAAACCATATCACTAAGCTCTACATCTAAACGTCTTTTAAAGACCTCCAGGGATAGTGACTCAACCACTTCCGTGGGCGGCCTAATCCAATGCCTAACAACCCTTTCAGTAAAGAAGTTCTTCCTAATATCCAACCTAAACCTCCCCTGGCGCAACTTTAGCCCATTCCCCCTCGTCCTGTCACCAGGCATGTGGGAGAATAGACCAATCCCCACCTCGCTACAGCCTCCTTTAAGGTACCTGTAGAGAGCGATAAGGTTGCCCCTGAGCCTCTTCTTCTCCAGGCTAAACAACCCCAGCTCCCTCAGCTGGTCCTTGTAAGACTTGTTCTCCAGACCCCTCACCAGCTTTGTTGCCCTTCTCTGAACACACTTGAGCACCTCGATGTCCTTCTTGTAGCGAGGGGCCCAAAACTGAGCACAGTACTCGAGGTGCGGCCTCACCAGAGCAAAGTACAGGGTGACAATCACTTCCCTAGACCTGCTGGCCACACTGTTTCTGATACAAGCCAGGATGCTGTTGGCCTTCCTGGCCACCTGAGCACACTGCTGGCTCATATTCAGCCAACTATCAACCAACACTCCCAGGTCCTTCTCTGCCAGGCAGCTTTCCAACCATTAATCTCCCAGCCTGTAGCACTGCTTGGGGTTGTTGTGCCCCAAGTGCAGGACCCGGCACTTGGCCTTGTTGAACCTCATACAGTTGGCCTCAGCCCATCGCTCCAGCCTATCCAGATCCTCCTGCAGAGCCTTCCTACCCTCGAGCAGATCAGCACATGCACCTAACTTGGTGTCGTCTGCAAACTTACTGAGGGTGCACTTGATCCCCTCATCCAGATCATTGATAAAGATATTGAAGAGAACTGGCCCTAATACTGAGCTCTGGGGAACACCACTAGTGACCGGTCTCCAACTGGATTTAACTCCACTCACGACAACTCTTTGGGCCTGGCTACCCAGCCAATTTTTAACCCAATGAAGTGTATGCCAGTCCAAGCCAAGAGCAGACAGTTTCTTCAGGAGAATGTTGTGGGAAACGGTGTCAAAAGCCTTACTGAAGACAAGGTAGACCACATCCACAGCCTTTCCCTCATCCACTAAGCACGCCACTTTGTCATAGGAGATCAGGTTCGTCAAGCAGGACCTACCTTTCAAAAGCCCATGCCGACTGGGCCTGATCTCCTGGTTGCCCTGCAAGTGCCGTGTGATGCCATGAGGTCCCCAGTGCCAAGCCTGTGTCCCATTACTTATCGCATCCACACCTGCAGTCTTCTTCACAGCAACCTGTGTTCCCGTTTCTCATGGCTATCATATCAGTGCCAGGCTTATATTTCTCTATACTGCCACACATTAGTGGTAAATATCTCATTTTGCACGATATCTACCTGTTACTACTATGGATATAAAGCTGTGGTTGTACCATACAAAGAGAAAGAAAGGGATACAAATTAGTCACAGACAGTGATTAGAGGAAAAAAATGTTTCAGTTCATCCAAGTTAAAAAAATAACCAAAAAATGTTCCAAGGATATCAAGACAAGTTCTGAGAAAGGAAGGCTGTGAAGCTTCCCAGAAGTCTTGCAAACTCAATAGCCTGGTGCTAGTAATACAGCAATACCGTAGTACTGGGATACCAATGATTTAACAAGTTATGTTTCCATTCATTTAAGTATGATGCTAAAAGCTACTGAAGAGAAAGGACAGACATTGCCATAGTACTTTGACAAGGATTGCAGGGGATGGAGAAGCTTGTTAGAGTATCTTCATGTTCTTTGATAAATTAAAGACCAAGAAAATCTGATTCTGGGGTAACACGTGACAGCTAGAAATACCTTGTATTCTTATACAGAATATAAGAAAGAAAAAAGAAAATAATTATATATTATTATATGTTACTATAATATTTTGGTTAAAATATGTATCTAAAGTACTATCCTATTTTTAATAACTGGTGGTTGCGGATTGTGTTTATGCATTTTCTTTCCTAATTACTATATCTTCTCTGTTAGGATATAGCAAACACATGGTCTTTGGTTCTCAGCAAAGGAGAAGTTAGTGATATTGAATAGTTGAATATCAAAACTATAACCGATACAATGGAAGAAGCAGCTATGGAACAGAGACAATCCAACAGCATGCAAAAAAATATTTTTCATTTTTGCTCTCTCCCATCACCCCTTCCCCAGAATTGAGTACAAACACTTTTACACATAGAATCGTTCCTCCCTAAAAACAGAGATTACAGATATAGATACTTAGGCTGTTTCTTCAGCTCTTCCCACCAATACTTTTATACAATGTTTATAATGAATTGAACAATACAGAACATCTCAACACAGAATTTTTAAGTCCGTGGAACACAGTATTGTAGCGCCACCTGGTGCCTCTGCCATGACAGTATTGCAAAGCGGACTTCCCAAAAGGTAGTTCTACGCTAGAAAACAATTACTTGTAATTCTCTTCCTCTTCTTCTTCCTCTTCCTCTTCTTCTTCTTCTTTTTTTTTTTTTTTCCTTTTCCTTTTCTTTTTCTCTTCTATCAGGGAGACTCATTCATTAATTTATTCATTAACCTGCTATTAAATATCATGATAGCAATTCTAATGTCTTCATCATAAGGTCAACTGTTGTATCTTTGGTGCTACTTTGTGGACCTACATAAAATGGTCATATAGTAGACTATAAACTGACATCTAGTTTAATGGGTGGTTTGTCGCTTTGTTTTGTTGACTTGTTTATTTAAAACAGAAAGAGGAAATGAGGTAAAGGGCTTCATTAGTAGTTACTCTTTTGGATAGAAAAGGTGCTATTAGTTTTTAGTTATTATTATTATCATTTTTAGAAAATGAAGAATGCTAGCGACTCAGTCTTTCCTAGGCTCTGGTTGGCAGCTAGAGCCATAGAATCACAGAATCATAGAATATCTTGAGTTGGATGGGACCCACAAGGATCAATGAGTCCAACCCCTGTATACTGCAAATTAAAACATATATCTGAGAGCATTGTCTAAATGCTTCTTGAACTCTGGCAGTCTTGGGGCCATGACCCCTTCCCTGGGTAACCTGTTCCAGTGCCTGACTACCCTCTTGATGAAAAAAACATTTCCTAATACCCAATCTGAACCTCCCCTGATACAGCTTAATGATGTTACCTCATTTCCTATCACTGGTCACCAGAGAGAAAAATCAGCACCTCCTCCTCCACAGCTCCTCATGAGGAAGCTGTAGATCAGGCTGAGGTCACCCCTCAGTCTCCTCTTCTCTAAGTTGAACAAACCAAGCGATCTGAGCCACTCCATATGTCTTGCCCTCTAGACCTTTCACTACATTTGTTGCCCTCCTTTGGATGCTCTCTAATAGATTTTTGATCTTCCTTACATTGTAGCATCCAAAACTGCACATAGTAGTTGAGGTGAGGCCACACCAGCACAGAGTAGAGCAGGACAATCATAGAATAATAGAATCATAGACTGGTTTGGGTTAGAAGAGACCTTAAAGATCATATAGTTCCAACCACCCACCTATGGGCAGGGACACCTTGCAGCAGACCAGGTTGCTCAAAAATCCCAGCCAACCTGGCCTTAAACACTGCCAGGGATGGGGCATCCACAACTTCTCTGGAGAACCTATTTCACTGCCTCACCTCCCTCTGAGTAAAGAATATCTTCCTACTATCTAATCTAAATCTACCCTGTGTTAGTTTAAAACCATTACTCTTTGTCCTATCACTACAGTCCCTAACAAAGAGTCCCTCCTCAGTTTTCCTGTAGTCCCCCTTCAGGTACTGGAAGGCTGCAATGAGGTCTCCTCAGAGCCTTCTGCAGGCTGAACAATGCCAACTCTATCAGCCTATCTTCATAGGAGGGGTGTTCCAGCCCTCTGATCATCCTTGTGGCTCTTCTGTGAGACTCACTATTAGACTCACTCGAAAAGGTCCATGTCCTTTTTAGATTGTGTGCCCCAGAGCTGAATGCAATACTCCATGTGGGGGTCTTGTGAGAGCAGAGTAGAGGGGGAGAATCACCTCCCTCGACCTGCTGGCCTCAACTTCTTTTGATGCAGCCCTGGGTATGGTTTGCTTCCTGGGCTGCAAGTGCACATTGCCAGCTCGTGTTGAGCTTCTCATTAACCATGTTCAGCTTTTCATCAACCAGCATCATCTCATCAATTGCTTCCCTTGACTGTCTAGCAATGCTGTGTCTGATGCACCCCAGGATGATTACATCATCTGGCTTTCTTTGGTTAACAACATGGATAACCTTGTCATAAAAGGAAAATAAGATCGTTAAACAACGTTGACAGTTGAACAGCCATTTCCTTATCTCACTGATGTATTTCTAGTACTGGGCTAACAAACTGGTCAAGTGAAGCTATATATTAGACAGAGCTGCAGTGAAGATGAGTTGTATACTCATCTTTTTTTTGTGGAAAAATTTGTGTGCATTTCTTGGTTCTCTTCAGGTGGAATGGTTTATCTTCAGTGTATCTGTCCAGCCAAGGAGTCAGTTCATAAAGAACTAATCCAAAGTCATGAATATGACAGCTAAAGAAGAGAGAGAAGTCACAGAAAATTGGAAGAATACAACTTCTCCATTTTTCACTATTGCACTGTGTCCTGTAGGTCTAAAGACTTTATGGACATAATTTTCCAGCCCTTTCAACTCAAAAAGTATCAACTTTTTGATGCAATTCTAGATGAGTAGAATTGTAATATGCTGAATTTTACTGAGTATACTCAATACAGTTTTTAATCTATTGAGTTCTTATTTCTCTGAAGAGATTTTATACAATGAAAAAAATATATTTTACATAATACCCTACTTAAAAAGTGCTAAATGATTGACTCCAAAAGTAGCTGAAAGTTTCAGGATTGATGTTATCTGATTGGTTTAATATTGCCCATATTTAAATGATGTTGAGCTAATCTATGAAAGATAATCCTAAGAACTGTTGAACACTAAAAAGATTATTATTTTTATTTTTTTAAGAGCATATAGCACATAAAACGTTAATCGGAATAAATTATGTAGTTTGACTAAGGAGTTAAACCCATAGAGCAACTATTCCTGGAGTTGCTATTGACTACCAGAGCTTGAATCTCTAACTTACACTTTAGAATTATGTATCTGGAAATGAGAAATCAGATATCTTTTTCTCATTGGCTTCCATGATGTATAGCTTCTCCATTTCACAAAACATTCAAGTTTTGTTGTTGTTGTTGTTGTTGTTGTTTTTCTCAAATACTTTTTTATTCAGGAAGATCACAAAGTCATTTTGGAAAGAATAAAGTGGAAAGAAAATTAAATTAGTATTCATATTAAGCAACTACATTTAACAGTTGCACTAGAATTGCTGTTATTTTGGTGGGAGGGGGAGGCAACTGTGGGGAGGAGGAGTAGGAGAGTCCTGATTTAAAAAAACAGTGTCAAAGTATTGTCTTCCTTGATAAGTAAAGATTAAATAGGGTAGGTGTTCATTGTATAGTTGCAAATGCAGATTGCTTTGTTAGATGACTAAACTGAACAAATCTTTTATAAGACTAGTACTTCTTGTAAAGTAATATGTTGATGGTGGTTGTTTTAACTAAGGTCTTTATCACAAATAAGTAAATAAATAAGTTAAAGAGTACTTCTGTTTCTGTTTGGTGCAACTTAAACTGTTAGTGTTTTCTCACTATGTGCTTAATCATGAAAGTGATTTAGTATATTTTCTTCAAAATCTTTTAAAAGTAATTACATAGTCCAGTGAGCACTGTAAATAAATAAATAGAGATGAATTTTAAATCATACACTGTGTTGATTAGCTGCTATCTGTATTTCATGCGTTTTTATTAAATTTCATTCTGATGAGAAGCTTGAGCTGGAAAGAGATGGTACTATAAAGTTTCAAATGACTAGGAGTAGTAGTGAAATGCTGTTTCCCAGGATTGTTGTGAAAGCATCTATATTTTACCTTTGGGCATCAAATTGAATCAAACATTTTACATTTAAACAAAATTTTAAATAAATAAATAAATAACCACATACAATTCAAACTTTTCAACTTCTTGTTTGAATATAAGTGGATAAATATAGTAATACAGGTGACTACAGAATAGTACATATGATCTCCACACCTTAATATTTGAGTCCTCCACTCACAGCATGTAACAGACTACTCCCCAAATGATATCCTTAAAATCTAATTTCCCTGCATTTGATCAAAATTGGAAATTGTTTGCATTTTGATTTATATCGTAATGACTGGACATGTTGAACAAGTTATTCCAGGTTATGTTTATGCCCAAACCATTACTGACTAAAAAATTATATTTTATATTTTATAAAACACAAACCTATAATAAGAATAATAATAGTAATATCAGATGTATTACTATTATAAACCATATTGTATTTACATTCTGGTTTCTATTATGTGTGTGTAAAGAAAGATTCTTTTTTTTATCTCTGGTGATGAAAAAGGAAAATTAAAATATTGTAGGAACCTTATAGTTTCTGAAGCATGAGATAGCATTGTTGACAAGCCCTTGTATGTTCTAATGAAAGATTTCTCTTGTGAACTTAACTTGTGAATTCATATGGCATTCCACAAAGGTGGCTCTAGTTCAGCAAAGGTCCAGTAGAATCTATTGCCCGTTACAGCTCTGTGACTGTCCTGGTTTGCTGCCAGATTTCCTAGCTCAGTCATTTTTTTATTTTTTTTTTTACCTGGCAGAGGAAGTCCAGATCTGGAAAGTCATCTCATGCCAGAGAGATCACAGGACACAAGGATTTGATTCTTATCCACAGAGGATTTTGGTTTGTGGAGAGAGTAATTTTAACAAGAATGAAGCAATTCTTTTATCTCATATCAGTATCCTATGTGGATTGAATTTACTTTTTACAGAAAGGGTACCACAATTTATTGAGCCTGTATTATGTGAGGGAGTTTGCTGTCAGATATGGAAAAAAAAAAATTATTTCCTCATAGCAATATAACTGTGCTTTCTGCTTTTCAACAGGTGGGAAATGTTGTTCAATTTCAGTGCAAGAAAGGACATCTTCTCCATGGATCAACAACACGAACTTGCCTTCCTGATCTTACATGGAGTGGAATTCAGCCAGAATGTATACGTAAGTATTTGATAGGTGGACTACATTTTTATGCTAATCCTAAAATTATTTGTTAATTTCTTTCTCTCTTGGCTACTTAGTTACAGTAACATTTCTATAAAGTTACCATATTTTTAAATATAGCTATTTTAAACTAAATTTATTATAAAGTTGCATTATTAGTTTACAGCAGCTAGAAATGAAAAAAGAAATTTTGTAAAAAAAAATTTCTATAATAGCCTGTAGATTTGTAAAAAAGAAAAATAATGAGAATATCACTGTATTGAGTCATATTAAATCTGATCCCTTTTGAAGCACAGACAGCCCATTGACCAGAGAAATAGTGAAAATAATAAGTTTCTATCTAAGAGAGTGCAACCCTTCCAATGAAGAGTGTGCAGAGTCAGGAAGAGGTGGCGAGAACAGGCCATGCAGGAAAGCCATGGACAATCCTACCTTGTACTGGACTAGAAATTTACAATCAGGTCTAGCAAAGAGTTTGCACTGTTTCCCAACTAGGTACTCAGGGTATTTTAAGAAGGAAAAAAAAAAAATAATTGGAATTTGTTAAATCTGAAATGGAGAGAATCTTCTTACTTGCATAGGGCAGGCAACATTTCATTTCTTACATCTTTTACACTTCATAGGTAATCTTTCTTGTTCTTCAACAAGTCAGCTGTATTTTTTCTGGAAACAGTCTTACCTTATAAGGTCTGACCTTACAGAAAAACTTCAAAAAGCAGTGTATGGTGAGCATATCCACAGAAGAAAACAGTATTGTGTTTCATTTAGTTCTAATGTTTCCCCTAAACAAACACCAAATCAGTAGCTCAGTGTGTTGAAAGCAAAGGTCTGCTCATACTCTGGAACTATGCTGTTTTTGAGATAACACAAGGCTCTCAGACTCCGGTGGTTGTTAAAGATGTAAAACACTTTTCATGAGATTAGGGTTGGTAATTAATTTTTGTGTATGATAGTTAAAACTTGCCTCACTTACCATTCCACTTTGACCTTTCATAGTATTTTCTGAAGTGACCCATTTATTTACTATTATTCTATGTCACAAGTCACATAAGTCACAAATCAGGATTGCTTTTTACTATGATAAAATGTGTGTTGTTTGTGTTCATGTATGCAGATGAGCAATTTTAGATGTGCAAGGGTGCATTTAAACTGGTTCTTTGTCTCTTGAAGGTGGAAAAAACACTTTCAAGAATGTATTTATAGTCTCAGGACAATAAATCATAGACTATACAATAACTTCTAACACTATTTTTTTAAAACATATTAATATGTTATTTTTATTGAAGCTTTTTTCTTCATTAGTTACCTTTCAGAATGGATATAGATTTTTTTTTTCCAGAAATATTTTGACCATTTTGACTAAAGGATATTTTATCTTTTCTTTGTAGCTCACAGCTGTAAACAACCAGAAACACCATCTCATGCAAATGTTGCAGGAATGGATCTTCCCTCACTTGGCTATACATTGATTTACACTTGTCAGCCAGGCTTCTTTCTGGCGGGAGGATCAGAGCATAGAGCCTGTAGGTCTGATGGTACATGGACTGGCAAAGTTCCAGTTTGTGAAGGTAAGCTCTTCTGTTTCCCTCTGCATCTCTCATCTCTCACATTTCAACAGTTTTCTTTACTTGCAGTCTAATAAGATGAGGCAGAATGGTAAGGAGAACTAGGAGGGTGAACATGTAAGAAGATAACTCTAATCCTTTGTCAGTTGTGTTTAATGGGACAAATGCTTTCATGTACTTGTGTTTCATTTGCATGCACAGAGGTGTCAATTCCAGATATAATTCTGGGGACCAGGTTGACACCTGCTTTTAAAGTTCTGACTGAGTCAGGTGTGGTCTACATTCTGATAAGCTCAGTGGAGTAAGGACCTCAATGTTTTTGCACATACCTATTAAGCCTAGACAAGGATAAGTTTATTTAAAGAGACTATGTCAGCTGCAAGACAGCTATGACAATTGCAATATTAGAGAAGGACGCATACTAAGTCCAAGCAGGTGTCTAAATTACTGCATGGGATTAATCCATAGGGTTTATAATTATTTTATATTCATATGTGAGCAACAATATACTAGTCACAAACAAAACTAATTTATTTACTTTGTCTTTGCTTTTCCAACATTCACTTTTTTTAGGTTTTAGATTTATTTATTTTTTCTGTGTACTTTGTCTTGTGGTGGCATGGCATGAAAAACCTCATGGCAAAATCATGATGAGAATGGTATTTTTCATGTGAGATAAGAAACATCCTCAAGTATAGCAACTGTCTGGAATTCCATTTCCTAAATAATTAAACTATCTTTCAAATTACTGATACGTAATGTTCCAGATGTAGTTATCACCAGAGCTTTTATGGAGCCATTCAGAGGCTATATAACCAAATGCTGCCACTTGGAAGGGCAATTTACTTCACAGGAAGTAAATATTTGTATTACTAAAAAAAACACAAACAGGTGTCCTGGCATTAAATGCCAGGCAAGTGCTGGGGGAAAACATATATATATATATATATATATATATATATATATTATAAATATGTATATATATTACATATATATATATACATATTACATATAATATATATATATATATTATAATATATACATATTATAAATATAAATACTAAATATACATATGTAAATCGTAAAGCTTGCATTAGATCAAATATTAGAATCTCACATATTAGATGCCTAGTCCAAGACTGTGAATTCTGAAATGTGGATTCTGAAGTGAATGCCTACAGTGTTGGGTATTAACAAATGACTTGGTAGCATCTGGGTAACTTCGAAAATTTGGCAAAAATGTGGCAACAAAAGAAATCAATGTATATGTGCTCCTGTGATACTAAGGCTCAATATTGACTGAAATATCATTTGTGTTTGGAGTTTGAAACATCATCTTCAATCCTGTGTAACAAGTAAATTCTATTATGGAAATTATTTTTCCTAGTTTTTGAGTAACCAATTTGCTCATGCTTTGTCTTTTTGTCATTCATTCTTTCTAACAGCTGGTTCCAAAATATTGGTGAAGGATCCCAGACCAGCTTTGGGAACACCAAGTCCCAAATTAAGTGGTAAATACTTTCACATGTTTATAGTTTTAAACAATATTTCTGTAGAAAAGACAAACAGAATCAATTTGTGAGACTGCACTGAGTGGCTCAGAATGAATAAAGTTTTTTAAGAGAGAATAAAGTATTTTTAAGAGAGAAATTTCCTTAACTAAAATTAGCCTTTGAATTTATCCCTATTATATGCCTACTGATATGAATAAAGATTTAAAAAGTATTTTTTTAGGATAGGTTTTTGTAATTTCTTTTTTATTATGTTTTACTTACCTTCATAACTGTGTTAATGATATATTGCTTGGTATGCATATTACTAGTTTTTTCATTTGGAAAATTTTTGTACAATCCCAAGTAATTGCAAATAAAGTACATAAAGATCCATTTTCCTGAAACTGGGAAAATAAATTGCAGGCATAACAGGTAGCAGTATCAGATTGTTTTCACCATGCAAAGTTTCCTTGCTTGTAGCTTACAGGCCCAGTATGCAGGTGTTATGTTTTTATGGGTTTACTTTTCAAAAAAATGCCCGTAAATATACACAGATAAAACTCCAGGAAAGCTATATAGGGAAGACACCTCATGTCTGTGGCCCATAAAATAAACAGTGAAGGAAAACTATCAGGTATTCCAGTGTGCCTCACTCTTGAATTTTGGGACATCCTGAGAGAGAAGGGAGCAAGTATTCCTGTGTGCTTATTTGACGTGAGATGCCAATGTAAACGCTAACACAGAACTTTAAATTAAATAAGAGTAACTCCAAATGATGTGAATATGCTGATTATTGATGATTTGTTATAAGGCTAATTTTGATATATTGTCTTTGGAAAGTGTAGTAAAGACATTCTAAGGAACCTTCAATTTCGTTGTTTAAATGGTATCTCATATCTCCTGTCAAGACTTTGAAGATTTGCATTTATCTGTATTGATGTATAGGTAACACATTACTTTTGAACAATACTGTTACTTAAATGAATCATTCTACAGTCGGCTAATGACAAATTTTAAATGTAAATGCATAAAGCCAGCATATTTATTCTCCCTGCAGCCTGTGATCTTTTTTTCATTTTTAAATTAGAGGAATTTTATTTTTCTCCTGGTGAAGCTCATAAAGTTTTAAAGCATTTGAAGACAAGACAAAAATTATTATACATATTCTTAATTAAATAAAATATGACTACATAATAAAGAAGTTGGTTATAATCTTATAGCGTCATACAAATATGTTTAGAAAGATTGTAATATCTAAATATATGTTAATTTCTGCAAAATTTAATCCTAGCTGTATGTCCCTCCCTGTCAGTGCTAGCATATTCTGCAGAGAAAGAAATCTGGTCTTTTGGTTACAGCCATTAAATTAGATTTTTTGAAGTTAGTTTTATTTTAAAAGATGCTCATATTTAAGGAAAGGAGCAAATGAAGGTACAGCTGTGGTTGTGTTCTTCAGTACAAATACTTTTTCTTCATAAATGTTAATACCAGGTTTTTATGTTTTATATGTGAAGATAAGGCTTAACAGACTGAAGGTGCTGGTGAATGAGAAGCTTGACATGAGCTGGCATTGTGTGCTTGTAGCCCAGAAAGCCAACTGTATTCTGGGCTGCATCAAAAGAAGCAGGGCCAGTAGGTCAAGGGAGGTGATTCTCCCCCTCAGTTCTTGTGAGAGCCCACCTGGAGTCCTGTGTTCAGCTCTGGGGTGCCCAGGAAAAGAAAAACATGGACCTGTTAATGCAGGTCCAGAGGAGTGCCACGAATGATCAAAGGCCTGGAGCACCTCTCCTATGAGAACAGGCTGAGAAAATTGGAGTTATTTAGCCTAGAGAAGAGAAGGTTCCAGAGAGGCCTTATAGAGTCCTTCCAACATTAAAAGGGAGATTTTAAGAAAGGTAGGGAGGGACTCTCCATTAGAGAGTAGTGACATGATAAGGGTTAACAGTTTTAAACTTTGAAAGAAAGGTTTAGATTAGGTATAAGGGAGAAATTCTTCACTATGAGGGTGGTGAGGCACTGGTTGCCTGGAGAGCCTGTAGATGCCCTGTCCCTAAAGTGTTTAAGGCCAGTCTGAATGGAGCTTTGAGCAACCTGTTCTACTGGAAGGTGTCCCAGCCTGTGGCAGGGAGGTTGGAACTAGATGGTCTTTAAGGTCCCTTCCAACCCAAACTATTTTATGATTCTATGATTCTAAAAGGAGAGAGGGTAAAGTAGAGAAAATGCTAATATTTATTGTATATTTTGTTGGATGATCGACTTCATAAGTGCGAAATATTGAAATATGTATTGAAATATGTTTGATGTCTGTATAGTTCCTGATGATGTATTTGCCCAAAATTATATATGGAAAGGCTCTTACAACTACAAAAGCAAGAAACAGCCCATGACTTTGACAGTCACCAGTTTCAATGCAACTTCAGGAAGAGTAAATGCAACACTTACAAACAGCAATATGGAATTGCTGCTTTCAGGTATGGGATGAGAAATATTAATTTCAGTTGATGTTTTCTGTCTTATATGCATTGGTTCCCTATAACTGTATTCATAACACTTAAGTTTTTAACATCTGCTGGAAACTGTCTTGTGTTATCAAAGAAATTTTAATTCTAGTTCAGTTCTCTTTCAGAAGAAGGGATTATTCTACCTTTTCCTTCTCTTATCCCAGCTTTGTATTATATTTGTAGTTAATAAGGAATGAGGAGTAGAAGAATTCTAATCCACTAATTCATCCTAATTCACATTATTCTTCCTTAATTGTTATAAGTAAACTTAAATTACTATTCATTAAATTTTATTAATTCTTAAATGGCTTAAATGAATTTTTCATACAACAGCCTATTATTGACTTATAAGCAACATGTTGACTTGGCAAGGCAGAGATAATTAAAGAACATAGAGAACAAAGAGAGATGATAGTTTTTGTTAGACTGGCTGATATAGTTGAAAAAAAGTTGCTACCCATCTTGCAGTGGTTTCAGAAGAAGCCCTTGACCACAATAGTTGTTTATGGTATGATATGGCACTTGTGCTGTGGTTAGGTTGGCATAACAATATGTGCAGCTCTCTGTATTGTGAACCATCATTAGAAACCACAGATATGGCTTGACAAGCAAGCAAACATGAAGACTGTAAAAATGTTTGGGTTTATAGGTTTGGATTTGTTTTGTTTTTCTAACTGTCAGTTCCTTGATTGAGACATCTCAGCCACACAGACAACAGACCTGTCACATCACAGGAGTAGCAGGCTACAGAACAGGGATGTGAATAAGCATAACAGAATATTGATATTAAAAATATATTTTAAAAAGTGTCATAAAATAATTTCTGATTAACCATGTTTATCTTTACTGTCTTTGTGAATTTAATCTTTCATATGATGTCTGTTTAGTTTCTACAGTGTAATTTCCATAAGGGCATTAGTTGCAGCAAATATAGTGTTTCACATTATTAGGATTTGTAAACCTTAAAGCTCTGTGTGTGTTTTTTTTTGTTGTTGTTGTTTTTTTTTTGGTTGGTTGGTTGTTTTTTTTTTTTTTTTTTTTTTTTTTTTTTTACCCAAGCAACCTCCTCTGGATCAAAAGGTTTTCTCAGATGAACACAAACGTAATTATTGCAAATGCCCATTTGTACTCTACATACAAGCAATGCACAGTTCATTGGGTAATGTCTTTTAGTCTAAAGACTAAAACCAGTTCCTATTGAAATTCTAAGGTAATAATTAAAACAAAAAGTCACAAAATAATATATCTTGCTAAAATAAAATGTTGGTGAAAATGCTACCTGTTCTTCCTGTTTTCCTATTTAAGGCAAGAAATTAAATGCTTATTCTTAAAGATGAAATAATTTCTCTACTCAACACAAACACGAATTTTAAAATCTCTATTCTACAGGAGTCTATAAAAGCCAGGAAGCTCGGCTGATGCTCCACATATATCTCATTAAAGCACCCTCCCATACATCCGTGAGCAAGCTGAAAGAGGAAAAATGGGCTATGGATGGTTTTGTGAGTATATTTCTGCTACAAAAGAGAGAGAAAGCAAGTTTTTTTGTTTGAAATCACACTGACGTTCTGCACCAAAAAAATGCTGAGGCATGCCAATTGGAATCTTGTTAGAGATACTGATTCACTAAATGAAATGAAAAATTCATTTGAAGTTCTGGGAAAATATTTAAGTTTAAACAAAATATACAAAAGTACACAATAGAGTTCTGTGTGTTATCTATATACCATATGCTATTTACATATTGTCCTTATTTGAATGATTGTTTTGTTTGTTTTTGTTTTTATTTTGATCTTGGAAAAGCTCAAACAGATTGCTTTACCCCGAAGTTAGAAATTCACCTGAGAAATTCATTCTTTTCTTCAGTGAAAACATAGCTTTGGATCGTTGGTGAAGACACACTTGTTGCCTTGAGAAAGGGAAACTTAAGGGAAAATCTTGAAGGAAATTGCCTTGGGACCACTGAATTTAAACGTAGTAACTATCCTGGGAAGGAAGTACCTATAAATTAGAATAAAATGCATTATTTTAGAATGTATTTAACTGTAATAAGGTTAATAATTCATAGGATCATAACTCTTTCCTCCCTTCCCCAAGTCATTATACTAGCATATTTTGGTTTTGTTCCAGAGCCTCCTTCAATATTCTTCTGGTCTACAAGTGTATAATTATGTAGTTATTGGGATGAGCATTGAGTAATAACAAAGCAACTAACTGTCAATTGAAGGCAAAGTCTTTTCTATGTACTTTTAAAGTGATTATTATTGAGTACTTGCATCCTTAGGGATTACCTGTGATACAGTTTTTGCTGTGTACTTCCTAAGAAATCAGATAATTTTAAAGTATGTAAGATACCTAGAACTACCAACATCTTGAATTGCCAGAAATATATTTTTTTTTGGTTGGTTGGTTGGTAAACAAAAGTTAGAGGCAATACAAAGTAGTAGAGATCACCATAAGCCAGCATGCTTTAAGTTGTGCCCATAACAGCTCTGTCTTTCCTTTTGAACTTCATTAATTTCCTAGGAAAAAAAAAAAAAAAAAAAAAAAAAGTGTGTTTTAATGGGGAATAACAGCTACCGGTCAAACACATTAAGATATTTCTTTTCCAAACAGACTCTTGTAACATTTTTTTCCACATTTAGTTCAGAGTACTTTTCGTTTGCAGGTTTCTGCTGAACCTGATGGAGCTACATATGTTTTTCAAGGATTCATCCAGGGTAAAGACTATGGGCAATTTGGACTTCAAAGATTAGGTATTCAGACAATTTTGTCATTGTCATTTCACTGTTCAATATTCAATATTCTGTTTTATTACATCCAGTAGCATAAGGGCATCTGCAGGATGTTAACATTATTGACATTATATAGAATGTTTAGATATTCATATCTTAAAATCACATTTAAGTAGAACTTACAAAGAGTGTTATGTCAGAAGTTATAGGGAGTTATAGGTTTCTTGCAATGTACTGCTTAATTTAGCTATACCTTTGTAATTCCTTGAGCAACGTTTTTCTAAGAATGTATATAAAATGCATTCAGTTTCACATATAACTATTTTGAAAGCCCAAGTTATAGAATGCTCTGATAAACAGTCCTCTTATTCATGGTGCTGAAGTGGCATTACACCTAAATATTACACCTAAATATTAGAGTGAAAGTGCTAAATATTTGTAAAGTAAATGTTTATGTTGCTTGTAAGAAGACCAAAATCTTACTGATTTATTTCCTAAAAATCAACTTCTTGATTCTGCAGGTTCACTTCTACACGAAACATAGTCTTTATTTTATTTATTTATTTATTTGAAGATGACGGCTCTGATAACTGGAAATATTTTAAGATGAAGAATTTCATTTACTTTTCTGATACTGTATACAACTATGATATTTCTCCTTCAATCCCCAATTTTCATTTTGTTAATGCTGAATTCTTGAATGACAAAATACTAGCATTGACAGTGGTTAATCAAGTCAATAATCAACTAAATGAGAGTCAACAGTCTCCCTTTGAAGTTAGTCTCTCTTTTGATTTACAATCATTGAACAGATTTTGTTTATCATGTTTACCACTTCATTATTTCATGCAAAGAAACACGCAAAGAAACATGATTTTTCTATAACAAAATACTTTGATCACTGTTCCCAGACAATTTTCCTCACAATGTGTAATTCATTTTTCTGTATTTAGCATATTGGTAATCTGTTGGGCTTTTTGTTTGTTTTGTTTTGATAATTTCTAGATATTGCCTTGTGAGATCTAGAAAGAAAATACTAACTTAACAATGCAATTCTTACAATGTCTAATTCAAAGCTTAAAGCTTAATGTTGAAGTTGCATTGGTATTCCCTTTTTCATATTAAAAAAGTGTGTATTTTGGCTTTGTAGATAATCTAGTAGCTTATGTGTTCCTCAACCATGCAGCAGATCATATTCTTATTTTTTTCATCAATATGTGGCTTTAGCTCTTCACAGTTTTTTCTACCTCTTTCACTTTGTGTATCAAGAACAACAGCTAATGAAATCAATATGATGAATTTTCATTTTGCCTCTTCAGGTGATTTACCCTTTCCTCTAAATCATGTTTGCTATTTATATATGCAGTACTTATTCTTCCTAATATACACAAATGTAATCAATAATATAATCAATCTAATGTATGGGTTACTCTACATTTGACTTTTTGTAGCACAGTACATTAATATGTAGTAATAACACCAAAAACTTGACTGTCATACAGAATTATGTAGTAAGATAATTAATATCCCAGAGTACTTGTATTGTTCTCTTAACATTTTGCATGTCATTATTAATTGTATATGGTATTGTCCACTATATTTACTTTCCAGGTGGTCTCAGCATACAGCTGTATGTATAGAGCTGAACATATTATGACGACACAATCACAAGATGTTATTTGAATTATGAAGTTTATGAAGTAGTAGGTGTCAGGAAAAAAAATCACAGATATATTACTTGTTTTTTCTTATTCCTGTTAGGTCTTAACGTGTCTGAGGGTTCAAATTCTTCTAATCAACCACATGGTACAAACAGTAGTTCAGTGGCCATTGCTATCCTTGTGCCTTTCTTTGCCCTCATATTTGCTGGATTTGGCTTTTATCTTTATAAACAAAGGTAAGTATGAGCTATGTATATAGAATTTCTGTATTACCTTGGTTTTTTATCACCTTTGATCTTTTAAGTGTAAAGAGTTGAGCAAAACCACAGACTGTTTGCAAAATATGCACGTAGACATTCCTTCCTACCACATTTTAGATCTGACGTGACAGAGAGATCAGGTTATTGTACCATGCAGTAACTTCATTCATACTTATTTAAATTAGAAAATCATGGATACTCTTAATTATTGGCATATGGGAAATAATATAAGGAATAGGCTTTGTGTGTATTTACAGTAGATTGCCTGTATTTTGTTTTGACATGTGACAGAATTGTGAATCATAGTCTGAATAATTTATTTTAATGCCTACACTGTTTAATGGCTTATGAGTATATGCAGGTACTATGCTAGTGAGAAGTTTCATTATGGAACTGTTTCTGCATCTAAAATTATTAGTTCATATGTAATTATGTTATATAGCCACAATAGTCTTCTCAGTTTCATTAGTCTACATTCAAATTTTGTTTATGGTATTGAGAGCAGTTCCAATCCAATCCAACACAATGCAATCCAATTATTTGGACTTAGTTTCAATTACTCTTTTCCTATAGCAATACAGCATTAGATGACTAAAGAGAATTTCTTCACTTTAATAACAAGTCAATTTGTTGCCTACTAATTGAGAAAAATAGTTATTTACTACCGTTTGTCTGACAATAATCTTTGTAATATATACTGCATTATTTTAAAATGTGTACCATAATTTTCACATGGTGCCATTTGATTTTGAACTGCTTCAGAATGTGAAGGAATGTAGATGCCTAAGAATTTTTTTATACATTTGCTATTAAGAACGTGCTATAATCACTTGTCTTTCCAATTTATATCAATGGTTTACAATAGTGTGCATTTTGCATAACAATATAGATCAAATTTTCAGAGGATTAAACTTCGATATTTTGAGAGTTTTAGTAAGAAATAAAATGTTTCAGCTATAAATTGGTTTTCAATAAACTTGTTGAGTCTCCAGAAGGAAAAAAAGAACATCTCAGTCATCTGGATCATGAATTAGTGCATATTTACAAGACTTTGTTGTACTCTTAATGATTTATCATATGATCATCCAAGGAGAAATATCTACCTCTTCTTGGGTTGTTAACTTAGCTTTCAAATGAGCGCAATTTCAAATGAATCATAAATACCTTATACTTTGATTAAAGAGTGTACTAGTTCTTAGGAAACATACTGTAAAAAAAATAATAAATCGTAATACATTATATCTATCTCCCCTAATTGAAGGGATTTATCTCCTAATTGGAGATAAATTCTGTACAAATTTTTAAGTCATGTCATGTCAGTACAGAACACTGCAGTTAGACTGAATAGTCTGTCTGTCTTCAACAGGACTGCACCTAAAACACAGTATACAGGATGCTCTGTACATGAAAATAATAATGGACAAGCTGCTTTTGAAAACCCTATGTATGACACAAATGCAAAATCTGTGGAAGGAAAAGCGGTACGATTTGACCCCAACTTGAACACTGTTTGCACAATGGTATAATGTGGTAATGATATGTTTTCAAAGTTTGGAATTTGAAACACAACACAGTGCACACACAGTTCACTGATTTAAAAAAAAAAAAAAAAAAATTAAATTAAAGCACACTTTTCAGGATATAGTGGGTCACCTTTTCCTGAGGATGATAGAAAAGAATTGGTTGTGGTTATTTTGTTTTGATTTTGTTTTTCATAAACTAGATCAGAAATCTTCATGTTTACCATGGAGAGTTTTAAAAAAAAAAAAAACCTGCTGCACTCCATGAGTGCTAACTCACAGTTTATTTGCTTTTTTAAAAAAGGAGGTTATTCTAAAACATAAAATGTATTTGCATATATTGGAGGAGCATCCACTATCAGTACTTCTGTGCTTTATAAAAATTATAATAGAGGGACTGGGTTAAAAAAAGATATAGGTAGAAAATAAGAGCTATACTTACAGGAGACAATAGGTCACTGATCTCTCTTTAACAGTCATATGCTACATGTTTCTCATGAGTTTGTACCATTTTTTTCATTTATTCAGTCCGTTTAGCAGTTTATTTCTCTCAGAACAGTTGTTTTTTTTTTTTTTAACTCCAGGAGGTAGCATTTGGAAATCAACAAGTACAACTTACTCTTTTTACATCAAGGAAGAAAAACAAAAATGTCAGATTCTTATTTAATGAATTTCTTTCTGTGCTTCACATCATTCCTTTTCATGTTCCAAGTCAAACTCCTTTTCTGTTTCCACTGACAACACCCAGAAATGGTAATGGATGTAAATCTGTTTCTACATTTCTTTTGTCAATCATACAATTAATTAGACATAATTTCCAATCACGTAGCTAAGATGAACTGAGCTTTGTCATGTGTCGCTGTTGATCATTGAAAAGAGTGACCATTTTACCATATTTTCAATGTCAAAACATAATTTAATGATGTTTCCAGTTCAAAAGTGCAGTTTACAGTAACATTAGGAATCAAATCCATATATCAAAATTGCAGGAGTTCATTTGTCAGTTAAACTAGACTGTATCACATCAGTTTATTCTTTCAGCATTCTGTCAGAATGCATACACAGAGCATGGTAAAATTCCACTGAAGTTGATGGGATTCTAACATACTTCAGTGAACTTTGGATCAAACCTACAAGGCAAGAGGCAATTATAATTTGGAAATACTGTGTTTTCATATCTATTTTATGTCCATATTTTATGGAAACAAATCTTTACAGTTAATGGTTTAAAATTGAATATATTACCATAGTGCAATGAAAATAAAAGTATTAAATATATATACATATATATAAAGCCATGACTTTATTGGGGACAATCCATTCATTTTAGGGACAATTCAGACTCTACAGCCCTCAAATTCAAGTTTTAGACATTCCAAACCCACTTCCAAGGAAATCTAGTTTTTAGTTTTACAGTTACTTCATAAAAGAATTATTCAGTGGCAATTCGATAATTTATTTGATGTAGGTCATTGTCTTCCGTTTATAGCATGACTCACAAATGCTGTGTGTTAGCCAGTGTAAATTATCTGTTATTGTCCCTTTCAGACATCAATAATTCTGTGAAAATCTAAACTTTTTATTACTGTAATAGAGAGTGCCTACCAAAAATCATTGTACCCAGGATTGCTGCTTGGATTTCTACAATGTTTGATGAATTTCTTATAAACCATTTTACAACATTTTATTTGAATATTCATACAACTCTGTCAAACTGTATTCTACTAAAAGGATGCTGTTTTATATTTTATACCATTGGTTGTTATTTATTCTTGTTTATTCAAATGACTGCAATAACTATAATTCATTCATTAATGTTAAGGTTAATACATTTGAGATTGTTTAAAATGTTTCTTCTGCAACTGGCTACTCCTCTTATATTAATGCATACACTTTTGTAAAGAAGTATATTTTTATGAAAAAAAAGGATTTGTAAAAGTATGATGTAAATTTTCAGTGCAATGTAAACAAAATAAAAATGGACAATTGCTTTTTTTAACCATGTTTCTTCTTTGGAAGATGAGCTTTAAACTCATTTCAGGTGTGAAGACTAGAAAATAACAAAATTAATAATTTGGTATTTTTGTGGGTCTTAAAATAATCTTAAACTCTTTTTTTTTTTTCTAAATCTTCATGTGAATTTTAGATGAAGTGGCAAGCCCTAGATTACCTTCACAAAAAATAATGAGTGTAATGAATAAATTTATTTACTAAAATGAATTTTCTATTTGACTTGAAGGAGATTCCAGAAAATAATATAAAATTACTTAAGACTGTGTTATTAAATGCGTTGGAAAAGAAAGCAAGGAGTCACTGTAAAAATTGATATTACAAGGGCCATGAACTAATGTTTTATTTTCAGAAGGGTTCTAGAGCAAATTCGTTAATTCCAAAAAGGGAAAAATCTGTTACATTGTGGCCAAATGTTCATATGCTATGAAATAACCTATGGAGTTAAGCCCTTCCTTTTATGTTTTATACATTATATGTTCTAACATATAAAAGTAAATAAAACTTGGATTGAACTCATTTAACAATTCTGTTAATGCTCAAACTAAAATCCTGCTTTCACTTTTCAAGGATTATACCAACTTCAAATGAACCATTCATACTAGATAAGAGATTTGTTTGTTTTTGCTTTAAATGTAGTTTCCAGGCCTGTTTGACTCTCATAAATTGTTTGTGTGTGAATTGTACACCTTTCTAGTACCAGAGTGGCTATTTCTCACTGTGGCATACGGAATTCCAAGGTTAGGTTGCTTGATTGAAGTTGGTTTACAGTCTACTCACTATTTCTTGTTTTTCTTAGGAAGACAGCAGAAACTAATTGGACTGTTTTGTTCTCCAAGCATTTTGGCTACCATATTCAAGCAAACACACCACACACAGAAAATGTGAGGGAATACAGAGATGGTTATGCAGCTCTGAGAGTCCTTTCATAGAGGTAAATTCTGCAGTACGAAAGGCTTTGAGATTTAAAATTACATTTAAGTTTCCAATAATTTCCTTTAAGTTAACCAATAGCCACTTAACAGGGATCCCCGGAAGCACTGAGACTAGCTTTCTCTGTAATTCATTGAGCTTTTTTAATTCTACATTACCTACATGCCAAGAGCTACCTGGTCCGCTAGTTCTCTTTAAAGTCCTACTAGAATCTGCTTCTTTATTAAAATCCCCAAACCACATGGTATCACCTAAGCTCACTAAGTTCTACTCAGCATAAGTAGACCATCACAAAATTAGCTAAAAACATCTGATTTTACTTTCATTTCTGAAATACAGCTGGCAGTAATATCTAGACATCCTATCAAGTAAGAATTCCATGGCAATACAAGAAGTTGTTCTAGTCAGGGAAATAATTTAATAGCTACAAATTTTATGTCTTCTTATAGAGAGTCAATGGGAAGTAAAGTAAGCCAAGTCATTAAGCTATTAATTTAGGTAAAAGTCAGTTTTTCTATCCCAGGTCTTAAAAGTGTATGCTATATCTCAACCCACTAGTACAGCAGGATGAAATGTTCATGAAGAAGTATTCATCATATTTTTCCAATGTTAGTAATATGCAGGGAATTTAAAAATCTTGGATATTACTGTACAAGTAGGTTTGCAGACCTATATCCCAGTATTTAGATTCAGCTATAAATTCCAGGTCTTACCTAGCTCCTACAATATTTAAGTAAGGCATAGATCTCTAATGCTGGTACATTGCATTCTTTTTACCTTGTATGCTTCTGCCCATGCTTTTCTATAAAAGGTGATATGTTTCACAATGAAAGAGGCAATATGTATTGCCGTATTGCAGCATGCTTCTTTATAGGATGATCAGAGTTGGAGAAACATATGGTTTGCATCATTTGTTATATTAAATTTTTGTTAGGCTAAATTTTAAACTTATTTTCAGAATTCAGATTTTCAGTAGGGATTGGTATATGTACATGAAGTTTCTGTGACTTCAGGAAGTCCACACAATCAATGGTAAACTCAGCAACTGAGTTCTATAGCTACTCTCATAAGCATTTTGTTACTAGTTTTACATGCTACTACAAATGATTCTCTGTTCTATGATTCTATTTAACATCTCTCAAAATTGGTAGTACGGTGATGGTTGGACCAGATGATCTTGAAGGTCTCTTCCAACCTTAATGATTCTATGA
Organism: Cygnus olor; assembly: GCF_009769625.2. Classification (NCBI taxonomy): domain Eukaryota; kingdom Metazoa; phylum Chordata; class Aves; order Anseriformes; family Anatidae; genus Cygnus; species Cygnus olor. Next base: position 143,875,458 of record NC_049170.1, on the reverse strand, counting down.
TTCCATGACTCTGTGATTCTATTTCATTTTGATGTGATAGCCAAAAGTTCAATCAAATATGATGGAGAAGGGTGCACTGATTTGGCATTCTTGTAAATCTTGAAGTTAATAAAATCTTTACTACTGGTTAGTAATTAAACATTATTCTTCAGCTCCTTTTATATCTTCCTCTATGAAATAATTCTTACAGAAGATAGCATTCATGTAAGGGAAGCATGATATAAAGTTTGGAAATTAATTTAAATTTAAGATTCCTGTACCATATATCGATTTATTCTCCAAAATATTTGTGTGATCCCAGCCAGCATTTTTTAAATAAGTGAGGGCTTGTTATTTCTTCACTGAGTTGGCTTTATCTTTATTTCCAGAATAAATCTCCCTATCTTCAACCATCTTGTTCATCGTCTACTCTGTCCTGCTATCTTAAGTGACAGCTAGGACAATAGGAAATTATTCATAATTTGGTTACCTAATATAGTAAAAAAAAAAAAGAATGAGTAATACCTCAGAAAAAATAGTTTAAAGTATGATTTTGTAGTGTCAAAGATTAGGCAGAACCCATATTAAATTAATTTTTTTTACATTAAAAAATATTCCAGTGATGTAGATTAGATGTAGCTGTGTTCCCCTCCTCTCCCCCCCCCCCCTTTTTTTTTTTTAATCTTCTCTGGGTGCTGAAACTATGGCAACGTAATATCCTGACTTGCTCAACCAGGAGTAAGTGTAGTAGTAGTTCTGAAAGTTTGGTCCTTGGAGTGTTAATATGTCCATCATTTTGTGAAAATTTGTGAATGTTGAATGACATATGACATTCCCTAGCAATTATTCAAGTGAATATTTGTCAGTGCTCCGTACTTTGCTGCTTGCAAAATCAGCAGGATTAGGCTGACTAGTCCAAAAAACTTGTCTGAAGTATATTGAGAAAACAACTGAAGAAAGTGCCATAGCTATTAAACAGACAGTTACCTACCAGTAACTTCCATCAGAGAAGCTGCACATCTATCTTAAGGTAAGATCTTAAACCATGTTAACTAGTGTCCAGGATTTTCTGCTCTAGCTGCATTGCCACATATATATAATGTTCATCAAAGTGATCTTTGATGCCTCTAATTTATGTTCCTAAAACAAAAAATGCTGTGTAAGGCCAAATTAATTATATAGTCATCTTTTCTTTCAGTACTTAAATGACAAGAGATCTGAGAGTATCTGAACACTTCAGCTCTCCTGTGGTGATTCTTGTGAGCAATTCTGCTTGGTGTTTTTTCACATTCAGCAGTGAGAAGTGTTTATTAAGTTAAGTGCTATAATTAAGAAGGAAAAATCGGGCAATAAGAAATAAAGACAACCCTCTCAAATTGTCAAGAGTAGGTTCTTGTCTAAGAGGAGTATAACACAGAAGGCTTCTGCTCCCATATATCAATTAAAAAATTTGCAAATCCGTGGGCAATAAGCACACTTACTGTTAGCCCACCAAGAGAATGCTCAGTAGTGCAATTTGAATAACACTTCTCTCAGATTATTTCTTTTCTTTTCACTTCTTGTGAACTCAGAAAATGTTTAATCGTAGAAAAGTGGTCAGAAAACTCCACCCCACTGAAGGAAAAAAAAAAATCTGGGACAACATAAAGAAATAAATATATTGATGTTCTATGTTAACAGACTGAACAGTATTATATTTGATCAGTGATTCTAAAACCAGATAAGTAGTATCAGTTTAATGTGACTGTCTTCCAAGCCCTCTGAGCAGGTTATCCTGTTCATTTCACCTATACACCATTTTTCTCAAAAATTTTGTTACTCCATCTCTTATCCACTGATTATTTCTTACCTGGTTTACAAAATTTCTTGATCCAAAATGAAGTTTTAAAGATAAACAATTAGAGAAAGGAAATCAGGGTGAACAGGTCCACCTTATTTTAATGGCCTGCTAAAAACTATGATTTACATGTTTGCTAATAGCATTTATGGGCTTTATTTTTTATCACATTTGAATTAATATACTTTACATCTTAAACCAAAATCAAAGTGTAAAAATATTTTGAGTTGTGTAAAATTATACTTCATATGTAGCATATATATATATATATATAAAATACATACTATATTTTATTTGAAAAATACATTTCAAATGACAAATCACCCTTGTCAGGTTATTTAATTTTCTTAAAAATTAAATTAAGGAATTATGTAGAACATACCAATGAAGTCACGAAATGACCAATATATCTATACCAATATATATACCAATAAAGTCACGAAAATTATACTTTTGTCAATGCAGTGCAGAATCAAAAGAATTATCTCTAATGTGACTAGCAAAGAGAAAATGAAAGAAAAGTGCTCACCTGTACTTACTAAAGTTACTTTTTCATTGCCTATATATAAGCCTAAGATTGCCAAAAAAATGAAGCAGGACCTGTATTAGATTTAAGACTGATTAAGTAAAACATATTTCCAATAAAGTGGTTATGCTTTCCCCCTTTTATTATCTTCTCTGAATGCTGACAATGTGTCAACTTGATAAAGATTGTCTCAAATCATATCTGAAAATGGTCAGTTGCACAATATCAGTTGTGTCTGTGATTCTAAAATAAGATGATGAGGTACAATGTTTTCAGTGAAAAGCAAAAATAACCTGTTTGGTGTGGAATATGGAGCTTTCCTGTAAATGGAAAAAAAAACGGGGAAAAAAGAAGTTAAAAAAAGATGTTAAGAAGCAAAGATGAGCAGCCAATTAGCCAACTGCTCTTTGAAAAAGAGGTTATATAGCACAAGAAAAAATCAGAACAGACAAGTCTCTTCATCACAGCAGTGGGTTCTAATTTAATACAAAGTGACAAAAGCAGTTAAGGCAGCTAAGATGTTTACAGTTGTGGAACCAGTTAAGGTATATATCTCAGTTGTTCCTAAACATGTGAGCTGTGCTTGCAGACCAAGTTGAATGACTGTAGGATTTGTCTGTAGGAGTCTGTCCTGATTTTGTTTGGGATATAGCTAATTTTCTTCATGGCTTACCTACTGCCAGGGAAGCCGAAACCAAGACAGAGTCCACCCAGAAGATCCTGAGGATTATGTATGAACTATATAATATATACAGTATATAATATATATACTGTATAATAAATATTAAACAATATATAGATATATGTAAAATCAAACCAGTGGTTGTGAAGTTTCCCTTAGTTTGTTTGAACAGAGAATCAATATATATATATACTATATACACTGTCTATAATTACTATACTACTACCATAGATAATATTGTGTATATAATAGATTGTACCCTTATTGCATATAATATAATAAATCTATTTATAGTATGTAGAGGTATATATGTAAACATATATTCTTTTATTTATGTGGTAAAGTCAATTTTGCATGAAATGGATCATCATGAAGCATTTATTGCTTCAAATTGCAATGCATTTACCACATATTGAGCCATAACTGCAGAAGGACCTTTTTTGTAGATAGCTGCTAAGTGCAAATGTTTCCAGTAATAAGAGTATTCGATACATGTAGTAAAATACTATTTTTAGTGTTAAAAGATTGAAAGGCTGAAATATGACTTTTAAGTGCCTTTATGTTCATAGAACATGCAGTATAGTTGTCTATAAAAGAGTGTTTCTATTACCTTAAGACTAAATCAATCTTAAAAATCCAGGGATTATAAAAGTCAGTATAAAAATATGGCACTTTTTTTTTTTTTTAAGCAACATTAGAAAATACAATACCTTTCCCCCCATTATGTGAAAGAACTATGGATGAGTAAAATGTAAGCAACACTTTAAGCCATCTGAGCAGGGATTGATAAATGTTAAAGCTGGAAGCTAAAGTTGTGATCCCAAACAATGTTCAAAGATACAGATACACCATAAACTATAGAGAAAGGTACTGTATCAAATGTCATAGCATTAATAGACACCTATAATGAACTTAGTCATTAGTAGCCTCATATCTTGAAAGACCTTTTTAATGCTTTTCAGTCTAGTAACAGAGTTCTGTGCTTCATGCCTTCATTCTATGCCGTCATTCTCAAAAAAAAAAAAAAAAAAAACAAAAAAAACCACTTTCAATATACCACAATAAAAACAATCGTCTACATATAACTCTGTCCTTCAACATGGTTGTTGTTACTTCTGTTGATAAGATATGGAAACCTGCCATGACTCTGATAGTAAGCTTTATTTTCTTAACTCGCCATAGATTTCAGAAAGAGATGCTTACACTTGTGCAGCACAGAATTATAATGCAACAGCAACTGATGTGCTACATGCCTGCTTTTACCTGTCCTTTACCATCCTTCATCATCAGACCAGGACCTGATTATCAGAAAGCAAAACTAAATGTTTTTCCTTTGCATGTGCAAAACTGGAAGTATATGATACTTAATGACAAAGCGTTAGCCTCTTTACGGTGTTTTAACTGCTGGTTCCTCAGCAAACACAAACATTGAAAAACAAACAGGATTTAAAAAAAAAAAAAAAAAGTTAACATCCACCAAAATCTTCCTGAGATGAGAGTGTTTACTTAAGGAGTGAACAGATAACGCATCTGCTGTTGCACAACATAATCAAGAATTCTGGGAGGTCCATATAGCAATTGTAAATGATACAGCAATATGAATCCCAAAGGGGATCTGCTTGTCAGTTCAAAGAAAGATCCATGAAAGTCTCTAAGAAAACAGTTAATTCCATTTTATGGAAAATGTTGAAAGTTCAGGGGGTTATTTCATTATTCATGAGGGGAAATGTGTCCAGCTAGAATCTTGTTCTGCATGTTACTGTCCTGAGAACACCTGCTGTCCACAAATTCCTCCAACCCATGACTTCTAAAGCCTAGCTGAGACTGTCTAAGCACTAAATAAAACTGAAGTGTTTCTGGTGGAACTGTTGACATTAAACTGTCTTTATGAAATATTACTATTTTGATAGAACAACAAATTCTGGGAAAAAAAAAAAAAATATATATATATATATCTGGAAATGTTTTCACTGTCTCTACCAGTCACTAGTCTGTTGAGCAGATAAGGCTATATAACTCATGTTAGATATGGAAGCAAAATCATAAGTTTCAGAACTAAAATGTAAGTATGAAATTCATGCTCTTTATTTCTAGTACATTTTTTTTTTTTGCAACTTCAAGCTCAGACTCTTCAGGACTGTTCTGCAGTTAATAAAAGTTAAAGTTATCATGGCCAGGAATATGACAATGGGGTAGGAAAAGATTTCCAAAAGACCTAATTAGTTCATTCTTAATCATACAGTCACAGAATTATATGATCAGAGAGTAATTCTAGTTAAAAGATACCTCAGGAGCTTTCTATCCTAATCTCTTGTACAAAGCAGGGTCAACTCTGAGGTCAGAACAGGTTGCTCAGGATTTTATCCAATTGGGTCTTTAAATTAATCTCTGGGAATGGAAACTACAGAACCTTCCTGGGCAATCACTTTCACTGCCTCATGGGAAAGGGGTTTCTCAGTGTGTTATGCTGGAGCCCTTCCCTTATCAATTTTGACTGTTGTTTCTCATCCTCATATCATGTATTGCCACAAAGATTTTGACTGTTTTCTTGAGATCCTGTTCTCTGTGTGCACTTTTGGGTACCACAATATAAGGAGGATTTAAAACTGCTAGAAAGTGTCCAAGGGAGATCAATAGAGATGGTGAAAGGTTTAGAGGGTGAGACTAATGAGGAGCAGCTGAGGTCACTTGCATTGTTCAGTCTAGAGAAGAGGAGACTGAGTGGTGACCTCATTGCAGCCTACAGCTTCCTCACAATGGGGAACAGAGAGGGAGATACTGATTTCTTCTCTCTGGTGAACAGTGATAGAACCTAAGGGAGTGGCATGAAGCTGCATCCAGTCAACTCCATCCCAGCCAGACCCAGTACAATATTAGGAAAAACTTTTTCACTGAGAGGATAAACAAAAAGCCAAACATTAAAGCAACATTAGTTTTAACTTTACCTCTATTAATACATATATATATATATATATACATGAATTAGGAAAGACCGTTGGGGATATATATTTGGATCATGGTATTTACCAGAAGGAGTAACTCCAAATCAAATTAGAAACAAAATAGATACAGTTAAACTGTCTCACAAAGTACTCATTTACAGGTCTAAATGGTCAAACACCACATATTATCTGCTACAGATGTAGCTTTTCCCTGATTTCTGTTTGTGTTGTTTTGCAGTTCAGTTCTTTGTGTAGCTGACATTAATAGAAGAGTATTAGCAGAGACATCACTAATTGCACTTTGACTAGTAGCCTATGTATATGTAGCTCTAGGAAATGCACAGGCTAGGTTTAGGTGGCTTTTTGAATGCTTGATTGTACTCCAACCCAAACGCACATCTTGGCACATCTCCACACTGAAGAACAGATGAAGAGTCAGCATGTAGAAACTGTGCGCTCCTGACATCCCTCAGTGAGAAAAGCCCATTCACACCTTACCTTACTGGTGGGGACACATCTATCTGTCCTTGCAGTCAAATCCCATGGCCCAGTGGACAGATGGCATGGTAACAAAGGCCTTCCTGGAAAGGTTCCATATGTGTGCCACAAAGGCTGGTGTAATACACGTAATTTTGAAATTATTTTGCATTGTACTTGCTGGTGCAAGTGCACCAGACAAAACACAGGCCAAAGAATACACCATCTTTTTTTCGTCTTCTATCTTATTTTTTTTTTTATTTGATACAGAGAGAAATGCAACATCGCAACTACTTCTAAAAAAGGAGAAAAACGATGGTATTATGCATTGCTTTTGTATAGAAGAGATTTATGGTAAACACTTGCTACAGGTTTTGTTTCAAAAAACATGACAGAGGAAATTTAGGTGTGGAAATTTTTGGTTTGGTTTGGTCTTTTATTTTAAATCTTCCCTTGCTGAGTCACTTTTTTTTTTTTTTTTTCTCCCTGGGAAAGCATTTCTTCTTTCATTTTGCATTACATATGTGTGACCCTGGAGTATCTGCTCTTGAGAGATAGTATCTCAGCTCCTCTTGACTTCTTCCTCAGTGAGAAGTGAGGGAGAGTGCTGACCACTCAGTGTTTCTGAAATTAGAAGAAAAACTAAAATTCAGAGTATAGACAGATACAGTTTTTGACTGTACAAATAAAGAGATAAGTGAACCAAATGGAAAGTCTGTTGCAGAAAACCACAAAGAAAAATACTCTGATTACATGAATAAATGTCCCACCCTGGTTAACAGAATTGTAATTGTGTGTATTTGGCACATACTGCATTCATTTCTGGCACACACCTGAAACAGTAACAAGCTGGGGAAAATAGAGAGAATGATGAAGTGATTAAGTGGTGAGGGAGGGAATTGAGGCAGAAAAATTAAAAGCTTATGGGATGATAAAGGTATAGCTGCTGTGAGTGTTCTATTTTGAAATGGAGGAATAATTAGTGTGATGAATGAGTTATATTTCTGAGTTCAAATTGTACATCCACTAAACTCTGTCCAAGAGTGAGATTAATTTAATGATGAGGGAACATTATTATTTGCAATCTTTTGAAACATCTTTACTAACAAGTTCCATAAAGAAGGACTGCACTGGTAGGTCACTTCTTCCCTTTCTAATTATCCATTTGTTGCATTGGAAAAGGTCCTTGACCAGATATCCTTAAAGGAGCGGGCTCTTTCCTACATATTCTTACAATTATTATTGTCATTAATATCATTAGTATCATTATTACTAACATCATTTTCATTTTTAATTTCATTTTTCAATTTCTCTTTTTCTGGCCTTCCTTAAACATGTCAGAGGCATATACTCTTTTAAGTAGTATCATACTCTATAAGTAATCTCAGTGTGACCTGTTCAGTGAATGAATTGATCTATATTACTGAAGGCATCAAACCAGTATCTCAGAAAAGTTTTTCAAGATATTACATTATACAGTAAAACAAAAACAAAACAACAAACAAACCCTCTGCCATAACAAAATGATACTATATTTACCGAAAGCAGATGAACATGCTTCTGTTGGGTATACTGACTACTGCATGTTTTATTATAAAACATTCCTTGAGTATTCTAAAAGATAATTTCAGAGAAAACACTTTACCTTGCAGCAAATGGCCGGTAATTATCCTCCTGTTATTTTGCATACTAATGTGCCATGCTCTTGGAAACTTACTATTCTCTTCTCACACATAATGAATGAGTCAACTAATAATAGCTCAATTAATTACTAAAGACCTAACTTGAAACACACATTTGTAATCTAAACAGTATATTAACAACTAAATAAAGCAAACTACTTCTAAAAGAACTTTGCATTTAGAAGGCTGCTAATTAAATTCAGAACAAAATGATGATCCAAATAAGTGAAATGAGTAAAAGAAATTTACAAAGACGGATATCAATCTCAAAACATTTAGGTAAGTTTTATCCAATTACAGCAATAAAAGCTAAATCCACACTTTTTTTTTTTTTTTTTTTTTAATGAAAGAGGAACACACTGTTACATGGGGAAAATGAAAGAGAGCTTTTTAATATGAAGTTTCTGATCATCTTTTGGAGAGGGTTAACGGGGAATGGACATAAAGACTGTATAGATTATATCATGATATATATCAACCACAGGAACTGTAATGCAGATTAATTAAAAACTTGCATACAGAAAACTCTGTATTTAAAACTCTAAAAATTCTGTAGTCAGAATTGTCATTCATTCACTTCTATAACCTCAGTTAACTTTTAATGAAACTTTTTCAGAGAGTATTTTTAGAACATTTTTTTTTTTCACCCTATACTAGATTTTGCTATATTCAGAGGTCCACAGGTATGCTATGAACGTCTAAGTTGGTGCCCCGTATGTGAATAACAGGAATAAACAGATTACCTATTAGTAAATATTTGATTCAAGTGGTAAATAAATATACAAGGTCTGATGAATCTCTTAGGGATTCACTCTTCTTCAACATGTTGGCGAACTGCCTTTCTATTAGTTAATCTTTATTTTATATACAGGAAAAACTGTTTCTGAGTATAAATACCTCTTGATTAAAATATATATAATTGTCTTGACTCCAGTGAACTTATTTTGGTGGGGACCTACACCGCTGTGTGCAAGAGGTTACCTTGTACCTAAAAACAATAGGACAGCTTGAGTTATTGTTGATATACACAGAGAAGTGCAGGATCTTATACGTTCCCATCAAGACTATTATTATAGTCTTTGATTTACTGTTTCATTTCAGAAAAGTCCTGTAAAATTATAATCACAGTAAACACACACACACACAAAACACTCTCTGTCCATAAAGATAAACAATTAATCCTTATACTATGCCAATATTCTGTTCTGACCCTTCTGAAGACTGTAACTGTAAGTGGCAGACAGTATTCAAAGGTCTGAAAATCTATGCAATATTTTTGTAATGAAAATACATTATTGGGATTTTCCACAAATGTGTCATATTTCTCTTTATCAAGATCTTTAAGAAAGTAAACCATAATTGCAAAAGTATAGGAAGAAAAAGAGAAAGAAAAAAAGGACAGAAAATAAGAAACAGAATTTGTCATTACTATTGCAAATCAGACACCTTATATTTTTGTCAATATGAAAAAGTTTTTTTTTCTTTTCTTTTGTGTGTATTTTAATACAGACTTCCTGTTGTGTGGCTGAGATACTAATGTTTTATATAGAAAATTATACAGACACTGTTAAAATTAGCACAGTATTTCTAATACTGTGTATTTCTAATTCAATTGGTATTTGATAAGGCCCAGTGTAAAACAGAAACTCTAAAAGAAATGAAACTTATCAAAAATATTGATTTAACATTTTCTCTTAACTGACTTTATGGAAATGTAATTAAGTAAGTTAAATGTTTTAACAAAAGTTCATGCACAGTGTTAATAAAAATATTTAAATTCAGATTTTACTTTTTTTTTCATTTGTGGATACTCAGTTATGTTTATTTTCAGCAGAGCTTGTAGCAAGTCTGCAAGGTTACATGAAATTGAAGAGCATTTGTTTCATTAAGTTATCTGGTTAAGGACTATACAGAGTATAACAGAAATAACAAGTTAGAGGTAAACTGATAAATTAAGCACATGGGCACACAGACATTAAGGACTGTGTAGCAATGGAAACAACAGAGAGGACCAGAACCTTTCAGCATCTGAGGGATGATCCTTAGAGAAGGAGCTCAGGTACTGCTTTTAAGTGTTAGCCTCAATTTGTCACTGATAAAAAGAGGGAAACAAGACTAGCATGAGTATTATGGGATATTTGAGAGGGCTTGTGGGACTGTGATAACTTATTACTGTCTGTTCAGAAGGGCCAAAGGCAGGTAAAAGGAATGACTCAGGTGTATCAGAGCAAAGAAGCATGGGAAAATGGGGGAGGGTGGGTAAAAGGGTTCATCATGTAAGCAGGCATCCAGTTACAGTGCTTGTCTGACTGCACCTATATCTGATCCATGCAGTCTATCCTTTTGTTACATCCCTAACTATTCTGTTGTGTGAAATCTCACTCTGTCCTATGTAAATGCTGTAATATGTGAGTATTACCAAATGAAAAAAAGCTACAAGTTTCAAGGGCTATAGCTCTGTGTGTCAGCAACTGTGTGTTTATCTTCCCAAGGGAATTTAAAACTGAATGTGTGTACATGTGTCATTCACCAGCAAACATCAAGTTGGACTAGCCAGCAAGCAAGAGACCTACAACTGGAACAGCAAAAGTTCTAAGCCAGTGTCTGGGTGTGAACTTTAGGTAGATTTGGGGTCTGTTCAAGGGATCTATGACTGCAATGGTGCAACATCAACATGAGGTGAGTATGCAAGAACATGGCTATGTGGTAAGGAACATCAAGATGAAATAGCCTGTGAATATGGGAAACCTGCATGCACAGACCAATGTTTGGCCATGGGTATTTGTATACTGATATGCAATATGTGATTCTGTGAGCATGTGTGTGATTCACATGTCAGTCCTAATCAGCTGGAGAGGAGGAGCAGGACTGGGCTATTTTATGAGTGCTGTTGGTGTTTGTGGGGCTGCTGCTAAGGCAAGACTGTCTTTGGTAGTCTATGGTAGTCTGCTATGTTAGTGTCATGCACGTGTGTGTGTGTGTGTATGTACAACTCTAAGACATGGGCCCAGCCTCACTACCAGCCAAACCTATAAGTGGGAACAGCAGCAGCATCTGTGGGAGTGGGAGCCCCTGGCTTCACAGGCTACACCCAGCTGGGCTTCAGCAGCTGCAGAGGAGGAGCCCTGACTCCTGGAGTCCACTGAGTTTGGTGAATCCCCTCATATCCTTAACAAATGCCAAACTTGTCTTCATCAAATTTACAAATGCTGCAAATTACATTATCATAGATAAACTGGATGGAAATGAGGTGAAAACATCAGGAACACATGAAAGGACAAGATAATTTCAACATTTCATTTTATCTTTTTATATTTTGCAATAGCATTTCTTGTCTTTTATCTAGAAGGAAAAAAAAAATAAAACACACCTCAAATATGGAAGCACTGAACTCCCATAAAAGAGAAAGAGGAAAGAAAAATTGCATTCTAAATGGATGGAGAAGGTCAAAAAAAAAAAAAAAAAAAAAAAAAGAGGACGAGGACTCACAGTAGAAGAATTAACATTTTGTGCAAGACAGTATGGTTGCTTTTATGTGCTCCTGAGAGACCATGCAAGAGTTTTGTTCTGTATATATCTTAACATACACTCAGGAAAGTTGACTTTAATCATATCTTTGATTCTTTCAGTACTTGTTATAGAATTTCTTCAATTGAGATTATTCCATTTTTCTTCCATATACATTTCATGATGAAGACAGCAAGTAACTGCCTCTGAAAATAGGTTCTAGGAATCACTGTAGCAAATGCAATGTTGTTTCTACCCCAGGCAATAGACACTGAGTATAAGAAGCAGTTATATAAAGAGCATGAAGAATGATGAAGAGCATGAAGAGCATGAAGAAAGAGCTTGGAAAAAAAAATAAATTAAGCCCTTGATCTGGCTGAAAGTAAAGGAAAAAAGTCTGTATATATGAGAAAGTAATACTAAAAACTGTAGGATGATGCCTTTCTTTGAAAGCACCATTTAACCCTCATTCCAAGCTTACGTTATCCTTTCTTTTTCTCTCAGCCCTAAGTATTTTTGTTGACCCTTGGAAGAGACCCAACTATTGCCTGAAGTAAGCATTTCTCACAGCCCAGTTCTCTTCTACTGCACCAAGGATGCTGCAAGTCTTTCATGATGTAGATCTCTGTTAGTAGAGGGCCCAGCTGATGGTATTCATCAACTCCCCAGTGAAATCTGCTCCAGCAGAAAAATTATAAAAGAAGACAGAGAGATGGAGAGAGATAGAGAGAGGCACTGACAGTGGAAATAAAAGAAGGAAAATTCCCCCTAGGTGTCCTATCTGGAAGAGGAGCAAAATAGTCCTGGATGAGCATTCATTGCTGGGAGCTCTCACCAGTGCAGCAGGTGTCAGCAATAAAGAAGATGAAGATGATGATGTTTTAATGTTATGTTAAAGAGCATTTTATGTTATAAAGAAGAGCACCAAGTCTCTATTGGATGTGACTCTTCAAAACGTTATTAGTACCGATTGAGGTATGTTAATCAGAAGTAAAATTGCACACTAATTGGCTGTTAAATTCCTGTTCACAATATTATTAGATAATATTTATCACATATTCAAATTACTATTACCACTCAGTTAAGAATTATGCTTTGTTGTCTTTAATATAAACCAAAGTTCACAAAACAAGTCCAGGAAAGGAAGCCAGACAACAGTCAACTCTAAGTTGATAGAGTCAGCTCTGAGATTAGTGATACATACTTTCATGCAAACACACCACAACCACAAAATCTGCTTGTATGGGTGCATAAGAATAAGAAAAGCAACCATACAATATGGGAACTACAGCATGAGCACTCAAAACCAAACACATTAACTCAGAGAAAATGGAAAATACTGCCTAAATAATAATAAGAAAGGTTACAGAGCTGCAGATAGTAGACCACTAAGATTAATAAAGACAAGGCACCAAGTTACCAAAGAAAAATTGCTTCCCTCTCCACAGGTGGGATGGGGAAGAGAACTGGGAAAGTAAAAGTGTGAGAACTCAGGTTGAGATAAGGACAGTTTACTAGGTAAAGCAAAAGCTGTGCACGCAAGCCGAGCAAAACTAGGAATTCATTCGCTACTTCCCGTTGTCAGGCAGGTGTTCAGCCACTCCCAGGAAAGCAAGGCTCACCATGTGTAGCAACTTCTTGGGAAGACAAATGTCATGACTCCCAAAGTCCCTCCTTCCTCCTTTTTTGTCCCAGCTTTTATTGCTGAGCATGAGACCATATGGCATGGGACATCCCTTTGGTCAGCCTGGATCAGCTATCCTGGCTGTGTCCCCTCCCAGCTCCTGGTTCACCCCCAAGCCTTCTCCCTGGCCAGGCAGCACGAGAAGCAGAAAATTCCTTGACTCTGTGTGAGCAATGCTCTGCAACAACTAAAAACGTCAGTGTGTTATTGCTACTATTTTCATCAAAAATCCCAAACACAGCATTGTGTGAGCCTCTACAAAGAAAATTAACCCTGTTCCAGCCAAAACCACGACACTTTCTCTAAGATTTGTGCTGTATGTCTTTTAGAACCATACTTTATTTTTTTAAACACTCTACATGCAATGTATTTTTTTCCCTCAAGATAGTTCACATCATTAAACGTTTATATTACTGTTTCCATTTTTGAAATCCATGAACCTGAAGAGGCAGATGGCTAAATGGTTTGCAGATGGTTGAAAATGATAAATAGCTGTGACAAGGTTAGTAATAGTACTTTTGTTCACTGTATTAGTGCAATCTGTTTCTGCTTAGGAAGAAACCTGAACTATTAAGTGAACTTAAATTAACAAAATATTTTCCTCTACTTTTTGCTGTCATATTTCACAGTTTTGTTTTCAACATAATTTATGTTTACCTGTATTGAGTGCTATATTTTTATACACTATGTAGCTTTACAGCTATTAGCTGTCTCTAGGATGACACCTCCCATTTTATCTGTGTATATCATTGAAACTTTTTTCAGGCACATTTACAGGTTTTTCTATGTCCTTGAGTTTATAGTGTATAATCAGTAAAAAAAAAAAAAAAAAAAAAGAAATCCATATGCTTCCCAGATGCATAGTGCAAGTGCCCTGCAAAACTAACAGAAGGAAGTGCTTGTACTTGATTCACTTTAATATGTTCTACTCCCTTGATATGTCAGCTGGGATAATTGGGAACGGCAAGACCACAAGCTAAAAGAAGACTTATGTAATCATATTTTTAATTGTTTATTGGTCTTTTTCCCTTTCCCATCTTACTATGGGAAAGAAAGAAATAGCAGGTAACAAAATCACAGAAAGGTTAAGGTTGGAGGAGATCACTGGAGGTCATCTGCCTCTTCTCATGTCACTGCACACCACTGAAAAGAGCGTGGCTCCATCCTCTTTGCACCCTCCCTTCAGGTGTGATAAGATCCCTCCTGAACCTCCTCTTGCCTAGGCTGAATAGTCCTAGCTCTCTCATACTCAGATAACAAAGTATAATTAAGGAGGCAGAAAACTGTGGTGGTGGGCAGCTGAGCTCCACCATAACCACTCTCTCACTCCCAATCCTCAAAGGGAAAGGAGGAGAAAATACAATGAAAAGGGCTCAAGGGTTGAGATAAGGACAGGGAGATCACTCAACAATTACCGTCATAGGCAAAACAGACTCATCATAGGGAGATTAATAAAATTTATTACCTATTACTAACAAGCTTGTTAGTAATAGGTAATAAATTTTAGTAAACTAAAAACAAAACAAACAAACAAACAAACAAAAACAAAAAAAAAACACCTTACCCCCATCCACCCTCTTCTATGTCCTCCCCCAAGCTGCGCAGAGGAATGGGAAATGGGGGCATGGGGGCTGTGGTCAGTCCCTGATGCTTTGTCTCTGCCGTTCCTTCATGGTCACTCTCTGCCCCTGCTCCACACGGGGTCCCTCCCACAGGATGCCATCCTTCCCGAACTGAGCCTGCGGGGGCTGCCCACAGGCAGCAGCTCTTCAACAACTGCTCCCACATGGCTCCGTCCCACAGGGTCCATCCCCCAGGAGCAAACTGCTCCAGCACGGGTCCCCCACGGGCAGCAGCTCCCCCCGGACCCCCTGCTCCTGCGTGGGCTCCTCTCCACGGGCTGCAGCTCCGGCCCGGGGCCTGCTCCTGCGGGGGCTCTCCATGGGCCGCAGCCTCCTCCAGGCCACATCCACCTGCTCCACCGGGGGCTCCTCCATGGGCTGCAGGAGGACAGCCTGCTCCACCACGGGCCTCTGCACAGGCCGCAGGGGAACTGCTGCTGCATGCCTGGAGCACCTCCTGCCCTCCTTCTGCACTGACCCGGGTGTCTGCAGGGCTGGTTCTCACTCCTCTCTGTCCCAGCTGCTGTTGTGCGTCATTTTTTTTCCCTTTCTTAAATGTGCTCCCACAGAGGCGCAAACAACATTGCTTATTGGCTCAGCACTGGCCAGCTGTGGGTCCCTTTGGAGCCGGCTGAAACTGGCCCTTATCTAACATCGGGCAGCTTCTGGATTCTTCTCTTGTGCAGCCCCTTGCTACCAAAACCTTGCCACGTAAACCCAGTACAAACACAGATACAAGGTAAGGAAAAATTTGCCACAGAAATAAAAGAATGGGGAATCACTCTGATTTAGACCAATGGTTTGCCTGGTTCAGCCTCCTTCATTTAGCAGTAGCCAGTACCATTTATTTTCAGAATAAGATGGAAGAAAAACAAATGCTGCAGCCATTGACCTTCTCACCAATTCAGTGTGGCCTTAATTTCAATTATTATCCCCATTCCATTTCTGGGCAATTGATTTATTTTATTTTATTTTATTTTTCCTGGAATAATTTCTGAACAATCTGCTCATTTTTAAAAGGGAAAAATCCAGCCAATAATCGACATACAATGAATAGATTTTGTCCAGACACTGCTTGTTTGTTTGTTTGTTTGTTTGTTTTTCCTCCAATCTTTCATTTTAGCACAGTAATAGCCTTATCATTTTCAACATGGAATCTTATCTACTGTTATAGTCCATGCCAGAAGCTTTTTAAAACTCTGCAGAGGTCTTCACTACCTTCTTAGATTTTACAGAGTGTTTTTACATGCAGATTGGTGATAAATATTTCTAACGTCAGTTCTATTTAGGACCTGTCATTATAAACGCATTCCAGTGGTGCAATTTAAGCAACGATTTCTATTACATTTATTTGTCTTACCTAGTTCCAGTCAACTAATGTAGCTCTCATGTACTTTACAATAACAGATTTCCATGGGAGATTGTGGGTACTGTTTTAGCCTTCTCACACGTTCAGCTCTTATATGTTCATGTGCTTTCTTCAGACATATTTAACATTTACAATTTACTTTTCAACACCTTCCTTTTTTATGCCTCAGTTGCTGTTAACCCCTCAAAAAGAATGATGGAATATCTTGTGCCCTTGTAGAAATAATTTAGTTTCTTCTCAATATTCTTATCCTTAATAAGAGTTATAATTTATCTATATAAAGCTATTTTCAGGAAATGTTGGTCAGGAATGAATTTCGCTGCACTAAGCCAGGGTGTTAAACCAATCTTCACCAAATGTTTCTAATTTTTAAATTGAGTATCCCATATAACTTGCTTCTCCAGTTAGCATCTTTGCATATCAAATATCCACTTTGTATTTCTAACGTCCACTATCCATTTTCTCTTCTAATGTTTTCTTGATGTTTTCTACTGGATTCAATAAGGTTGAACTTTCATTTTATGAAAATGTATTTCAGCATGACAAGAATAGAATTTTTCTTTGAGAATACGTATTTTATTCGCCCATCCTGTCCTCCTTTCTGCTCACTCTCTTACTGTCTCTCAACACTTCAGAGATATTCATCTGTTATTTGATGCTATTATTTGTCAGAGGGAAAAGAGTAACTTTCAGGACAAATCTAAGTGGTTTGGGGTTTGTTTCATTAATTTAATCACTTTCATTTTTTTACTAGATTGTAATTCTTTTAAAAAATAACCCATTTTCAAAGTTTATTTTTCAGGACTAAAAGGTTCTAGCTGCACTACACATTTTTATCCTAACAGTAATCTTTCCCAAAATTCCTGCCCGTTGCTGCACTTGGTAGTTTTGTACACTGTGCTGACTCATAATGACTGTGCCTTTTAGTGGGTTTGTGGTAAGACTGGCCCTTGCCTTGGCCTTCTGGTGAATTCCTTGTTACGTGCATGATGTGCTTGAAAGAATCAAGCACTGCTAATAATCATTATGTCTATCTCCTAAGTTATAGTTCTCTTTTTCACATTCTCCTCAGCATTCTTTATGCTGAGTGCTGCAGCATTAATCATTGCTTACCAAGTTTGCCTCAAGCTTTTTGCATTTGTGTTTCCTGTTGTCAGATTTAGATTACAAACCACAAAGTAAATGACAGTGGTTTTCAGCTGTTGACATATCCTGGTCTGCCATTCCTCTCAATACACAAATGTTAAGCAGTATGTTGCAGGCATAAACCTTTTGGAGTAAACGTGCTCAAGTCAGTTGTTTATATCTGTTCTTGTACCCACTACTAAGTAACTAGCATCATGCATTTCTTGTCTACAATGCTATTGTGAGAAGAAGAAACTAATTGATAAAAACCAAGTTAAAGGATGAAATAATACATGAGTTGTTTAAACACTGAAAAAAATAAAGGACTTTCTGAACCTCAGTCCTAACTAGATTATCCTCAGTCCATAAACTAGATTGCCCTCTTTTCAGGATCCACATAAGAAATATAAGGAAATAAAATATAAGCCACAATACTTATTTCATTTAAAATATTGTGCTTCATAATTCTTCATTTATAAATCTCTACTGCTTGCCTTCTCTACTATTTTATTTCTCCTTAAAGTCCAGATCTTAAAAGATGTGAGAAACTGAGTAATGAGCTTTGTCGTATTGGTCCTATCCCAATTATTATTGTGCTATGAGTGGTCTTTCTTGTGTTTCAGATTACACATGGTATTAAGGAGCTATGAAAAGAAAACATGAACAAAACAAAGCAAGCAAACAAACAACAACAACAACAAAAACAATGTGAGTCAAGGTTTTGAAAAAATGAGAAGAGATGACGATAACTTTTCTAGATAGGAAACCAACATAGTTAAAGAGACCATGTAAACCCTACATAACCCTGAGCTGTGTTTTACTTACATTCTGAAGACATGCTGATTAAAGCAGCTAATACAATTTATTTTCTCAAACTAATTAGCCAGAGGAAAGGTAAACTAAAGGAATTATTTTGAGGATTAATTTCAAATTATAAGGGCGATGCCTGCAGGGTCCAGCATCGAAGATAATACCTAAAGTGAGATATGGTTTGCTGGTTATTTTCTAGCATATCTGAGGGATATTTGGGAAAATTATAAACCAGGTAAAATACAAGAAATTATTTTTAGTCATATTTGAAGCTTCTTATTTGAAAGGGGAGAGGGTGACAGGGATGGGAATGTTAGTAACTGTATAGCTGTGTGAAAGAGAGCATAACCCACTATTTTGCCAGAAGGCAGCTTATTTTTATTTTAAGACTGCTTAAATATTTAAAGTGATCTCAAGAACATTTCAAAAATATAGTTACAAATCCAGCCAGTCCTACTGAGCTTATAAACCCAAAGAGATACCTCTGGCCAATCTGCAAAGGCTTATGTGGGAATCTTAGAAAATGTTGCCTGCTTCTCATTAAGGTGAAACTTTTACTCTGGCATCAAATACAGTAGGGCAGGATGCAAGTATTTTTGGACAAGTGGTGTTTAGTGCAGCTCTAATACCTCTTTTCCATAGAATCGCAGAATGATTTAGGTAGGAAGGGACTTCTGGAGGTCATTTGGTCCAACTCCCTGCTCAAGCAGGGACCTCAGGTTGCCCAAGAGCATGTCCAAATGGTTTCTGAAGATCTCCGATGAGGGAGACTCCACAGCCTCTCTGGGCAACCTATGCCAGTGCTCTGTCACCTGCACAGTAAAGAAGTGCTTCCTGATGTTCAGGCGGAACCTGCTGCATTCCAGTTTTTGCCCACTGCCTCTTATCCTGTCACAGGACACCACTGAAAAGAGCCTCGCTTTGTCTTCTTTACACCCTCCTTTCAGCTATTTATATACCTTGGTAAGATTCCTCCTGAGACCTCTCTTCTCCAGGCTAAATAGTCCCGGGTCTCTTGGTCTTTCCTCATAGGAGAGATGCTCCAGTCCCTTCATCATCTTAGTGGTCCTTCCTCTACCTAAACCATGCGAAGGAGACATACACAAAAACATCCAAGAAGTGGATATCTTACTGTTTGCATCGGACTCTGTTTTGTGAGTCTGCTGAATACGCAGTTTATTACATTAGACAGAGTTTAAAATTTGCTGTGAGACAATTAAAAGTGCTGATAGAGAATTCACTGTGAATTCAAGGAAAAGTAAGCGTGGTTATGATTAGTATTTACATGCGAGGTAGCAGGGTGAGACTTTGCTGTTTCTAGGCACCTTATATCTCTGCAATATTTTCCATATTTAAATGCTAAAAATTCTACAGGCTATTATTATACATTCCATTCGCGGAAGTCTTCCACAGATGTACAGTTTAAGTAATGAGCTTTCAGAGAGTGTGATATCTTACCTAAATTCTCATCAATGACATGTAAACAAACAACATATAAATGGGAATTGAGAGTTTAAGCAGCTATAAATCACAGTATCTTTTAGTTTACTGATACAGCTGAAGCCCTAAAAAAAAACTTGATCATGCCTATCCAAAGTCAAAACATATACCATATAATAACTGTGTTTATTATTATTATTATTATTATTATTATTATTTTATTATTTTGCTAAAAAACTTTTACTGAAAAATGGAATCTGAAATTTTCTTTTAATGACATAACACTTAGAATGGAGTTTAGTAAACTCACCAACTCTTCTTAGATTGATGAAACTAAAACAGTTAGAAACGATATATGTTAAGGAAGCTTAGAAACAATGATGTATGTTAAGGAAGCTTATCTCCAGTAACATGTATATAAACTAGTAATCTTTTAACTACTTTAGCAAATTAAGAAATCTTAAGAATCATGGAATCATAGAATCATTAAGGTTGGAAAAGACCTCCAAGATCATCTGGGCCAACCATACCCCTACCATCAATATCACCCACTAGACCATGTCCCTAAGCACCACGTCCAACTTTTCCTTGAACACCCCCAAGGATGGTGACTCCACCACCTCCCTGGGCAACCTGTTCCAATGCCTGACTACTCTTTCTGAGAAGAAATGTCTTCTAATTTCCAACCTAAACCTCCCCAGGTGCAAACATCTAAGCTAAAATTTTCTTCCAGCCTTCTATTACAGTTAATGTAAAAAAATAAGTAATTCTGAGGAGAAATTAATCTGACCTATTTTAGATTTCTTCTTCATATTAAAATGAATCACAACATAAAGGTAACAGTTTATTTCTATGTATTAGGGAAATCTAGGTGCCTAACTGCTGTGATACTAACCAGACTACTGAACATGATTTCCATAACAGTTGACCTGAGTAGGTGTAGATGTGTGCTGTGATGTACATATAACTTGTCCACAAGACAAACTTAGCTGGCTGGTAGGAATAGGCAGCTCCCAGTAGGCAGAAGTGACTGCACCACTGGTAAATCCTCTTATCTATCCTATTATCTGTCCTCTTTTTCTTTCTAGTGCTTGTTCCAATAAATGGCATTTAAATTAATATGGAGTCTGAGTGTCTTTCTTACTGAGGTCATAATGAACAATAACTCTGTTGCGTTATGGTAGTTCTGACCCTGAGCACTGTAGTTGGTCAGCTGAATCCTTGACTTCTCTGCAGCAATACATATGTCCACCCTAATGTGGTAGAGAGATGCAAGATTATGGATGAAAGCTAATGAAGAAGATATTGTTAGATAGGTCTACATCAAATATCTGTGTGGGCTGATGTTATATTTTTTTCAATTCTATGTTAAAAGAATTGATAATTAGATCTTCATATTCTTTAGTGACTGTACTGCAGTTAAATGACTTAATTTGACCAACAAAGCCTACTATATGATGATTATTTATAGATTTCAGTGGCTATTAATAATTCATTTATAAGTTGTGAGTAGTAACAGCCTTGTGAGAATTATCCCGCAATATTGCTCTGTGAATATGTATGCGTTATTGTAATGTTCACCTTTCAGAAAACCTGAGAGGGAGGATGGTACAAATAAAGCACACAGTAAGTGCTGTATTCATATAAGGTTATTTTTGCAATTTCTATGTAAATACACTGCTCTCTGTGGAGAAAATATGTGGAATGAGCAAAGAGGTAATGCAAACTATCTGTTCATGACTAGAGTCCTGGGGTCAAAGGCTTTTAAAAGTAATTACCTCCACAATTTCAGGGCAGCATTCAGCTCCTTGTGATGTTAATGGTAATAGTCTCATTGAATGGGAACCTGAAGGTAGGATCTGCTTAAAATAGAGGAGAATTTTACATTAATAAATAAAATTTTCAGTAAATTTCACATATTCCATGTAGGTTTTTATTTTGGGGGGCTTTTTTGAAGAACAAGGTGGGCAGTGCAAGATCAAATTCAAATTTACGTATGATTAAGTGGTCCTGAGTTTACTTTGTGTGTGCATGAGGGGAGTGTAGCTCTACAAGTGAAAAACTGTCCTGGAAGGACAGTTAATTCTTTTTGTATTAGCTATCACCAGGTGATGTGATCATCTAAACCTCTTCTCTCAAATAACAAGTGGTTGATGAAACTACTGCATTTATGAACAAAGCCCTGTTTGTTTGCTTCTGTGTCTGTCATTCAGCATTAAAACTTTAGTGATTCTTGTGTTGAAGCTGTAATATTATTGCTCTTTATTGCTACATACTAAATGTCTTAGATCTACTGCTTCTCAGCTTTTGACACTGACATTGCAACTTGAATTATATCTCCTCATTTTTCAAAGTGAAATCACGATTATATATTATTTTGTGATTAAATAATCCACTGGTAGATCATTGCTCAGTGGAAATGTCAGTTCTTCAACAGGGCAGACCTGTCTAGCTTTTGTCTTCACAAACAAGTGCCGTTTTAGCTGGCTTGTTATTCAGTCAGTTCTTCCTGGGCTGTCCTTCCATGTAGCTGTCATTTGAGACTGCCTGTCTTTAAGGGGATGCACTGAGCTTTACCAGTGCTGTGGGAGACATGTAAAAGTCTGAGACTCTCAAATTCAGCATGTGAATATATCTGTCCTTAATGTACATTAGGTTTCCTATCTAACTGGGGAAAAGAAACAACATTCAAAGATGTCCTCACACTGCTTTCTGTCCATTCCCTAAAGATAGAACCTTGTCAACAGAAACCTCACATATTTTAAAAAGAATTAATTATACAAGTTAAAGGTAGGCCGTATTATTTACCTTCCCTGAACTAAATTCGTTTGTAGTAGGAATACTAATTCAGCATCAGTATTTGCTGTTACAAAGCCAAAAATGAAAAGATGCTTAAATATTGTACCTTAAAACTGAAAAATACTGCAAGCAATTGCAATGGTCTTCTTGTAGAAGAGAGTAAAAGACATTCCAAACTGAACTGAAATACAACTTCTACAACATTCAACAGGCAAAATATTTACAAATAACATCTATAATCTGATTTCAAAAGATCCAGTTTGTTACAGATAAGAAATTACTAACATATGCTCCTTTATTTAATATAATGAAATTCCTCTGTAAATGTGTCTAGTATGGGTTAAGCCTCAAGAGGTATGTCTTGCCTATTTTCTAGATCAGGAAAAAAAAAAAAAGTTAAATTTTTATTAGAGATCATATTGCTAAGAAAATTTTCAACTTGAACTACATTTGTGAATCAATGTTTTTGAAAAATTCATTTTTCTTTCCAATTTTGAAGTCAGTAGAACCGAGCAAGGACAATGAAGTTAGGTCAAAGGTCATCTGTTTTGTAGCAGGATCTAGCTGAGTATATTTCACCATTTCAAGAACAACACTATTTCTATATAACTAAAAAATAGTATGAGAAATATAAACTTGAAGCATTTCCATTCCTGGGATATATGCTGAACATCCTATACCACCAAATATAAAACATTTTAACAACAACAAAAAAAACATAAATTGTAGTTGTGCCCATATCAAAGTACTGTGTAAGACTTTTACTATGGATAGAAATGAAGTCAGGAATTAGCTACCAATTTCTAGATGTCTTGGTTTCATCTGGGATAGAGTTAATTTTCTTCCTAGGAGCTGGTATGGTGCTGTGTCTTGGATGTAGGATGAGACTAATGTTGATAACACACTGATGTTTTAATTGTTGCAGAGCAGTGCTTACAGTAAGTCAAGGAATTTTCAGCTTCTCATACCATCCTACCAGCAAGGAGGCTGGGGGTGCACAAGAAGGGAGGGGATGCAGCAAGGACAGCTGACGCAAACTAGCCAAAGGGATATTCCATACCATACGATGTCATGCTGAACAATAAAACTGAGGAGAGAGGTGCTAGGGGAAGGTTGGATGGGCGGGTGGGTGGCCACTGCTTGGGAACTGGTTGGGAATTAGTAAGCAATTGAGCAATTGCATTGTGCATCACTTGCTTTGTATATTCTTTTATCGTTATGATTATTTTCCCTTGCTTTTCTGTTCTATTGAACTGTCTTTATCTCAATCCATGAGTTTTTGCTTTTTTTTTTTTTTTTTTTCTCCCCAATCCCACTGGGGAACAGCTGTGTGGTGCTTAGCTGCCTGCAGGGTTAAAACACAACAGTAGGTCTGAGTCTAGCCAACTACAATAAGGTTGCTCAAATGAACCTCAGATGAATCTAGTTGAGACTCAGCTATTTCTTTTCTGTATACAGAGTAAAGAAGGATTAAGTGTTCATAGTTTAGAGAGGCTGTTCTATTTTCAGTGATTATGAGAGTATGTTTAATAAATCCAGGAGAAACACTTAAAATCTAAAGACCTTGAAAAGTCATACGCAGGATTTAAGCTATGTGGCAATATTTTTTAATCATTAGAAATGATTGCTAAAAAAATATGTAATTCTGGAAAAGCACCAGACAACTGAAAGATGAAAGAGGTGATATTCAAAAGGAGTAGAGGAAATTATCTTGATAACCAAATAGGGTGAGTAGGTCACCACTGATCAGAGGTAAATGAGAAAGCTATATAATAATAATAATAGAAACTAAAAAAATGCATATTATGAATTGATTTTGACATTGTTTTTGATGAAAACTTTGGTTAAAATAACTAACTTGATGTAATATACATAAACTTTTATGCAATGTTTAAATAGTCTGAATAGAAAATAAATAAATAAATAAAACGATGACACAAAATCAATGTCACACTTGCCAGATCAATTAAAAATGATGAATTCATATCCTCACATCTACAGCTATGCTATGAGGCTTGTAAACCACTACAACAAATATTTATTGTGGTCTATTAGAGATCTGTTGTCAGCCAATATATTTCAGTAACTTTATCAATTTTCTGGAATAAAATGTAGAATCATTGTTTGATCTTGTCAATACCCTTACACTGAAGAAATGACAGATATATTGGAAAACAGATTAATAGTAACCAGGAATTGTATCTATTGCATTAACTTTGGTATAACCAAATATGATGCCCATTGCAGAATTAATATTCTACAGTGATGAGAAGCTATATCCTGTAATTCTGAAAATAACTGTCTTACTATATAAAATCATTTGAACACATTCCTATTGCAGTCATGTAGCTCTATAAATTTGCATTATATTTACATTTTTAGCAGAAGACTATAAACAGACCAGATATTTTCTACACAAACAATTAGATTGACTACCATTGGAAAAATGCATCCAGTTCTAATGCCTGGGTCTTCAACAAAGATTTGAAATCTGTAAAAGAGAACATTAAAGCTTAAAGGTAGAGTTGATTTAGGAAAATCAATTTCTTAGAAAAGTAAAACAAATCCATAAGTTTAGTTCTTTAAGAAATAATGATAATGATTTACAAGTGTCTTCACAAGACTCTTTTTGCAGAATAAACAAGTAATTCCAAAAAAAGACATCATAAACCCTGTAATAAAACACTGAAATAAAGGTTATTCATACTATAAAATTCAAGTTTTTGACTAAGAGTAATAACAGTGAACTAAGTTATTTTGGTAAATTATATATTCTCCATTGCTTTGATTGTATAACTCAAGACAATAAGGATGTCTCTTAAAGTATGTATGGATCAAATTGATGCAGAAATTACTCAACATATTTCTTCCATCTTATCTCTTAAAGTAAGGTAATTATCTGATATAACAATTGCTGTTGTTCCTCATGGATTGCCTATTTGTTAAAATCTGTATTAAGTTTTTATTTCTTTATTTATCTCAGAAAGATTAAACCATATAGGAAACTGTAAAAATCAATTACATGAAAAGAATTGAGAGAGTTGGAGAACTCCAGGAATCTGTTTTCACTGCCTTTCTTCACGACTCTCCTACAGTTCCCAACTTAAAATCTTTTGAGATGAATGGTGAGACTCACTTATTATATATACTTATATATACTTATAGTATTGAATTATCCTTGTTACAGCAATCCAGTGTGCGATAGATTGGTTGAATACTTAAATTCTGTGAAGATGTTCTGTATCAAACTATAGGTTAAAGTCATATGCTGAAACTTCTTTTGCCGGTAGGGAAGTATGAAAATCTTTAGGAAAGGAGAAATAAACCTTTCAGTGAAACTACACCTATATACCAACTTCAGTAGTTGCTGTGAGGCTGCAGTGCTTTCACTCTGTAACCTCAAGATCCTGTACATTATGGTTCTCGTCCTATGACAAAGTCCTAGTTATATGACCTAAATATATCTAGGCTATCTAAGTGCTATTAACTTCCGTTATAAGGCACTTGACATAGCTTCTGTTGCTGTCAGTGTGCACATCAGAATCCAATATTCTCTGACCAAATTCTTCCAGCTTTTCTGCACGTGGAGTTCCTAATATTTAATTAGTAAATTTAAGATAATATGATGTTGCACTTTTTGATGGTGGAGTGATAGATCAATGTACCTAAATTATAATAGGTGTACAAACATGCTTTGCAGAGTGTACCAAATTCAATATACAATTGAATCACAGTACAAATGTGAATTTCATTACTGGTCTATATAATATGCTCACTGTCACAGCGCTAGGCATCTCCATTTACTGGGAAGAAATACCTGGGTTGAAACCAGCTCAAGCCTGTTGTTCTGTTTGAAGTTCTTTCTGTTTGCTATTTGTTTTCTTATACTCTGTTGGGCTGAGCTGCACATAGATAACCCATGAGGATATGGCTAAGTTAGAAATAAGTATGTTGGCAGTCTTCTGATTAACTCATTGACTAACTTGATTGATTCACTCAGTTAATATAAGCAGTTGATTCACTCAGCTGATACAACTATTTATCTAGAACAAAGGCTACCTCTTGATCTCCTTTGTGGTGAGATAAATTCAGCTTTCTTTGCAACACTGGTCAGTCATTCCTAAGTCTTCATGAGCCTTTGACTATCTCCTCCGAGCCTTCTTCCAATGCAGAGGATTCAGTATGGGTCACTGCAGAATGAGTGTGTTAAAACAAAGAGGCAATATACTTAGTAAGTTAGAGCAACAGAAGGATCTTCAGCCTGGAGAAAATAAATTGGAGAACATTAAATAGCTTGGAAAGAGATTATAGCGTGCCAAAGCCAAGACAGTGAAGAAAACATAACAGAAGAGTTTCTTTACTTGAATCACTGAAGTGAAAATCTTATTTTTTCTGTTTTCAGTACTATAATAGTTTGTCATTCAGATTTTTTTTTCCTGTAAGTTTTGAAGAATTTACTAATTTGTATAATAAAATTGAGAGCAACAAAAATGATACCACTCTGACTCTATTACCCCAGCTTATGTAAAGTCACTCTATTGCGTGTATGATTGGATATGCAATTATAAAAAAGAAGAGCCAGGGCAAGGAAAGGTGTGCTGACTTGTCACTTTACATATTTAGGTTTGATATTTGCACCAGGTGTATTATATACTAGCAGTTAGCAGGCATTTCAAATATACAGTTCTGTGAGAACATTTGCTACGTTAAACTAATAATGGTTTTCCTATTGGAAATCACTCTGAATCTTTTTATATTGTCACTAAATGGTACTTCATGATGTGTCAAAGCACAATATAATAACATGTTTCAGCAAAATTAAGTGCTAACTTCCTACTGGAAATTTCAAACATGCACATCTGCTGTTTTCCATTGGAAAAAAAATGCACATATTTCACTTAGTAGCTTTTCAAATAGCCCTTGAAAAAGACTTATTTGGGCAAAATGTTGAAGCAATTCCATTACAGTTCAGGGTAAAATAATGTAAATTTCTTTCCAGAGTTTAGTCTTAAAGCTTTACTTACACAGAAAGTAACAACTTCAACTGGCAAAATTCTGTGGAGTTTACTTGCAACTTTCAAACTGTAACATCAACTGTTCTTGTATAATTGTATGATCAAATACTTCATTTTTCTCTGTATTCTGTGTTTTAAAATATGAGAAAATGTTCTTAAAATTATAAGAAATTTCTTCTAAGAAACATGCTTACAGGTATATAATTAAGATAAATGTGGTCTCTTGGAATTTCCCACTGCTTGAGCAAAGCACTTCTTGTGTTTATGAGACAATGTCTTCTTAAATAATTATTTTTGAATAGCATGTTTTATAAATAACCTCTCTGTTAGCTCACTGATCTGCATAGAAAACCAATGAAATACTTACCCAAGTAGCTTCACTTACTAAAATAAAATAAAATAAAATAAAATAAAATAAAATAAAATAAAATGAAACAAAACCATACTATACCAAACCAAAATTATCTATGGGAGATCTACCTGGTGGAAACATTTCTCCACCCTGATCTTACCGTCAAACTAAAAATTGTAGTCTCCGCTCCCTTGGTTCGCGATCTCCTTTGTATCTCTGATAATTTTACTTTCTAGTAGACTTTGAAAAGGACATGAGAAAAAGAGCCCTCCTATCTGTCTATGAAAAGTATTGGGGTCTAGAGAGCGAAGTCACTATATGTTCCATAACAGCAAACATATATATCCATAAAATAATTCAAAACTAGCATCTCCAAAAAGAACAGGGTTATTTAAATTCCAATTTAGGTTTACTTGGCAAGGTTTAGGAGCAAGCCCTCCCCATGTTAGATAAGAGCCAGTTCTAGCCATCTCCAAAAGGGACCCGTTGATGGACAGAGTTGAGCGACGCCAGTTGTGCTTCTGTGAAAGCAGATTTAAGAAAGGGAAAAAACAAAACAAAACAACAACAACAACAAAAAGCACTGCTGCTTGGAAAGAGGTGCAAGAATATGTAGAGGGAGCTAGCCCTACAGACACCAAGGCCAGTGCAGGAGGGTAGGAGGTGCTCCAGACACCAGAGCTGAAGTTCCCCTGCAGCCAGTGGAGAGGCCTCTGGTGGAGCAGGCCCCCTGCAGCCCATGATGTACCATGGTGCAGCAGATCTTCGTGCTGCAGCCCATGGAGGAACCCACGGTTGAGCAGGTGGATGTGGCCTGGAGGAGGCTGCAGCCTGTTGGAAGATAGAAGTCCCCTTGAGCAGACTCCAGGCCAGAACTGCAGCCCATGGAAAGATACCTACACAGGAGCAGGTGATCTGGTGAGTCTTCCGCTTGTGGGGGGCCCATGCTGGAGCAGTCTGTTGCTGTACCTCATGTTACTGACCCATATGGGACCAGTTCTTGAAGATCTGCTGTCTGTGGGAAGCATACATAAGTACAGTTTGAGAAGGATCGTGTCCTGTGAGAAGGAATCCAAGCTGGAGCAGGGGAAGAAAGTGACCTTGAAGGAGCAGCAGATGGCACTGTTATGGACTGACTGCAGCCCCCATTTCCCATTCCTCTGAGCCGCTCATGGCGGGTAGAAGAGGTTGGGAAGGTGTTTTTAGTTTGCTTTTAGTTTCTCACTGCTCTAGTCTGTTACTAACTGAAAATAAATCACATTAGTCTCCCTATGCCGAGTCTGTTTTGCCTATGACAGTAATTGTTGAGTGATCTCCCTGTCTCAACCCTTGAGCCCTTTTTCATCATATTTTCTCCACCTTTTCCTTTGAGGTGGAGGGAAGAGCTGTGTGGTATGAAGTTCAGCTGCACATGTGTGTGAAAACACCACAGTTCCGTAAACAGCAAATGTTCTTAGTAATCAGAAAACTGTCTAGTAACACTAGTTAATGTGGCTGTATATCGTACAGATACATGGGGGGAAAAAAAAAAAACACACTAGATAGGTAACCTCTACTTGTAGTTTGAGTCTATGTACCTTCTTTTGTTTGTGCATAGAGATGTGACAGACAGCATGGATTTTTTTTATCAAGTGAATTTCAAAACCCCTATTGGACTGCTGGGTTCAGCGACCCCTAACAACTGCAAATAGTATCTAGCCAAATATCCAAGTATCCAGTATTTAGCCAAAATAAGCTAAAAACTGGTAATACATGCTGAGTATACCAAGGAAAAAGTACAGGATACTTTCTTCTGCTTTTCCTAGTGATCATGTTTCCAAAATTTCTAGTACTATCAATATATCTCATTGTTTCCCATTGTTCCTAACTTTGCCAATTTAGCCGGTTCAATTGCTCTATATGGCTTCACTTTATTGTCTGTTATTAATAACAAATCCTTTTTATTTTTTTCTGCCTAGTGATGACTTGTTGTTACCAGTACCATTTACTCTTATCCAATGCCAATAAATTTGATAATAATATTCCTATTCTGAGAATTCAGGTGAACAGTCTTTGTCAAGTTACTGGCTAAGACAGATTTTATGCATGTAGGAGAATGGACATGCAGTTAAAATGTTACGTAGTGCATCCATCTCATGTTAAAAGGCATTTATATCCTATGTGATTTATTTTAGGCTTTGGCTCTTCTGGTTCCGTTTGGAGTGATCAAAGACAGCTTTCCCAGCTGCTTGGCTACGGCTGTATACTGAAAGTGAACCAATCTTTCGTTCTGCCAGAATAAAAGAACATAAAAGAACTTAATCTATTTCAAGAGAAATAGCCAGTTTGGCTTAAAATGTCCTTTTAAGCTTCCATAGTTGGAAGGAGCATGCTACCACTGCAACACCTGATACACGTGTCTTTTCCTTCACTGCTATGTAGTTTATTAATTTAGCTAGTCATATAGGGTAAGGTACATGAAGTAAGATGATTTTGTAAATTTAAACATGGTAAACAGTAATAATGAAAACAGATAATTTGAGAAAATTGTTTTATCTCTAGGAACTTTAAAGCTTTCTTGAGGCAAAGATGTAAGCAGTTAAAAAATCAGTAAAAATGTGCTTAGGAGGCAAGATCAGCTTTTCTTCTGTAAGGTACTATGTGATCTTCATGCAAAGACTTGTGTGCAAAGTAGAAAAAGGGGGGGGGGGGAATGTTTCTAATCACTATTTTTAAAATAAAGCGTCTGTGATGTTAACTTAGAAACAAGTACGTGATGGTTTTACCCAGCTGGGCAGCTGAGCTCCACTGCAACTGCTATCTCCCTCCTCAAAGGGAAAGAGGGATAAACTTAGATGAAAAGGGCTCAAGGACTGAGATAAGGACAGGGAGATCAATCAACAATTGTTGTTATGGGCAAAACAGATTCAGCATAGGGAGATTAATATAATTTATTGCCTATTACTAACAAGCTAGAGCAGTGAGAAACTAAAAACACCTTCCCCCCATTCACCCTCTTCCACCTCCTCCCCCTGAGCAGCACAGGGGAATAAGGAATGAGGGTTGTGGTCAGTCTGTAACACTTTGTCTCTGATGCTCCTTCACAGTCACTCTCTGCCCCTGCTCCACATGGGTCCCCAACGGGTGGCAGCTCCTGTGATCCTGCATGGGCTCCTCTCCACAGGCTGCAATTCTAGACTGAAGTCTGCGCTGGACTCCTTCACATCAGATCCACCTGCTCCACCATGGGCTTCTCCATGGGCTGCAGCGTGGAAGCCTGCTCCATGATGGTATGCCATGGACTGCAGGAGGACAACTTGCTCCATCATAGTCCTCTCCACAGTCCACGGGGGAACTTCTGGTCTGGCACCTGGAACACATCCCCCCCCTCCTCCCCCCCCCCTTCACTGACTTTGGTGTCTGCAAGGCTGTTTCTCACTCCTCCTCACTCTCCCAGCTGCTGTTGTGCAGCAGTTGTTTGTTTGTTTGTTTTCCCCCCTTTCTTAAATCTGCTCTCACAGAGGTACAAACAACATCACTTATTGGCTCGGCTCGGAACAGCAGCTGGTCCCTGTGGAGCCGGCTGAAACTGGCCCTTACCTACCATGGGGCAGCTTCTGGATTCTTCTCACAGGGGCCACCCCTGTTGCCCCCTGCTACCAAAACCTTGTCACTTAAACTCAATGCAGTACAATAAGAGTCAGATTGTCATCTACTGACCAGGCTGAAATAGTCCTTGCACTTATGGTCAAGGAGTGTGTCTGTATATGCTGTCCAACTTTAAATAGTATGTTAATTCTCCCCAGGCAGAATCACTACAAAGCCAGCTAAAATGAAAGTGCCTTGCTGGCTTTAAGCACAGTAGGAAATTTACTTAGCCTTTGTCAGCTAGAAGTCACTGTTCTGTACATCATACACATTACATTTGGCAGCCTTTATTCTCAAATGAAAACCACAACACCAATAATTTTATAAGATTACTTTTAAATGCACATAATACAACGGTGAAGTATGTTCTATATAGTTTTTTTTATTTCTTCCCACCAATTGATGTGACATTACCAGAGAATAACAATTTATCTCAGGCTTGTCCGATAGGCATACTTTTAATAGAATAAGCAAAGGAGAGTCCAGAGCAACTTTACAGGAATTTTCAGAAAGATGGCTATCTCTAGTCTGAGTCCTCTCTGCTCCTCTTCCAAACACTGCTGCTCAGGTTTAAAAGGATTTCAGATGATTTAACATTATGGGTATTGGAACATAGTCATAAAAAACTGCCGTTTTTTATCTCATTTGCCCTTCATTTATTGAACAGGGGGGAATGACAATGGAGATTGATTAAGCTAATATATACAGACTTTGTCCTCTATTTCTTTTCACGTATCTTCCAGACTGACTTTCACAGCTCTCACTATTTCCTTCCTTATATCAGTGAATGAAAGACCCATTTTCCTGAAAATGTGTAGTACTCATTAGGTCTATTACTGCCCCCATAAGCTTGACAACTTGAAACACCAAAAACTTGAATGTTTTGGAAAAAAAAATACATGTAAATGTGTGGAGGAATTATAAATTTATTATCCTCATGTACACTATTGTTTTCTAGGTGGAACCTCTAAATGATTTGTCTTGTTGAAAGTTTAATTTTTCTGAGGACAGTGTAGTCAAAGCCAATCTCAAATTATAATCTTCTGTACACCCAAATGTGGCAGTTATGGGGCAGGACCATGCTGTCACAGACACAGAACAGACAAGCCTATGTGGTACATTATACTGTGCCGTTTTCTTGCATTCTACTCACTATTTGGACACCTATGTGGTTACCTTATACTAGCTTCTTTAGTGCCACTGAATTTGAATCTGTTTTTATCAGTTATTGTCCTGTGGTGTTCTTCTAACTGAAATACAAGTAGTTCTATGATCAGAATATGCTTTGACTTCATTAAGGAACATTTTATCAAAGAGGTAGCTGTTAAGTATGATAAATCAAGGCAGATAATACAGTTTAAACATTGAATTTTATATTAGGTCATTAGAAAAGTGTAATGCACATTTGACATATGACTTTTTAACATGCAAAGGAGTGATCTCATTAATTTTGCAATTGTCATTTTATACCTGATTGCTAGTGTAGCACAGGTAATTAGGAGAAGTGAAGGTATCCATCCATACCATATTAATCTATTTGAATAAAGCTAAACATTATTTCTGTTCTACGCTATTTATGAAGCTTCTGTGAGTTTGGAATGTCAGATCTTCATGTCCACTGAAGAACACAGTTACCACTATAGAGAATTTAAAATTATATTTAGCTACCGCTGTTCCATATCTCATAGAATTCATGTTAAAAGGCAATATATGAGGAACCTGTAAATATCACCTACAGAATAGTTCAGGCAGGGACTAAGTCCCAGGTCTGTACTTACACAGTCCCATGTGAGGTTGTTCTGGGCAGTTAAAGGCTATTGTTGCACTCCCAGCTATAAGAATACTTTTGTGTGGTACTATAAACAAAGGACAGTTTTTCATTCCTGACAGTAAAGTCAGCATTACTTAGAGCATTTTTCTGTAATGCTTTCTATGGAAATTCATAGAATCATGCAATAATGCAGGGTGAGATGGACCTCAGAAGGCCTCTAGTCCTACTTTCTGGTCAAAGCAAGGTCGGCCATGAAGTCAGACTGGGTTGCTCAGGGCTGAAGACTGCACAGCCTCTTTGGGCAAGCTGTGCCAATACTTGTGCTAAGCAAGTGCTAATACTTGACTATGCTTATCATTAATAAGGTGTTATAGCCAGTCTGAAACTTTCTTATTTTAACTTATGCCTGTTGTCTCCCTTTCTCCCACCAGGCATCCCTGCAAAGATCCTGACCCTGTCTTGGTGACCTCCCCACGGATACTTACTGGTTTCTATGAGGTTTCCCCAAAGCCGTCCCTTCTCTGGGCTGAACCAGCCTCTCCTCACAGTGTAGGTGCTACAGCCTTGACCAGCTTAATGGCTCTTCATTGTACTTACTCCAGATTACTGCTTTTAATCTGTATTGGGTACCCAAAATTAGATGCTGTGTTCTAGATTCGGTGTAATGCGTGCTGACTAAAGAGTAATAATTTATCTTGATCTACTAACTGACTGTGGTTCTGTTAGTAGAGTCCAGAATGCTCTTGGCTTTCTTTGCTACCAGGGCACACTTCTGGGTCATAATGAACTTCCTGTCTAGCAAGTCCTCCAGGGCCAGAGCAGAGCAGAGCTGCTCTCCAGGCTGTCAATCCCTACCATGTACTGTTGTCATTGATTCTTTTTGCCAGGTACGGGACTTCCCATCAAGGACCTCCTCTTTGATCCATTTGTCCAACCTGTCTAGATCCTTCTCAATGGCAGCTTTGTCCATAAGTATATTGACTGGTCCACAAGCTATCTGCAAACATGATGACTGTAGTACTCAACTTGTTACCAGCATCTAGGTACAGGATGGACCATTAACCCCTGCCCCCTGAGCCTAATAGTCCAACCAATTGTTTTTATTTTTTTCTGCTTTTCCCAGCTAGTTATCCATGTATCCAGACCACAACATCCCAACTTGGATACAGGAATACTATTGGACAGTGTCAAAAGCCTTGCTAAAGTCAAAGAAAATGACAGACAGCTCTCCTTTTATCTAGAAATCAAGGCCTACAAGAGAGAGCGATTTGTCAGACATGATTTATCTTGATAAACTAATGCTGTCAATTCCCAGTCATGGGATCATAGAATCACAGAATGGCTTGGGTTGGAAAAGACCTTAAAAATCATCTAGTTCCAAACCCCCTGCCACGGGCAGGGGTACCACCCACTAGGTCAGGTTGCCTAGGGCCTCATCCAGTGTGATCTTAAGCACCTCCAGGGATGGGGCATCAACAGCTGCTCTGGGCAACCTGTTTCAGTGTCTCATTTCCCTCTGAGTGAAGAATTTCCTCCTAATATCTAATCTAAAATTCCACTCTTTCAGTTTGAAACCATTCCCCCTTGTCTTATCATTATCTGCCTGAGCAAAAATTTGCTTTTCATATTTTTTATAAACTCCCCTTAGGTAGTGAAAAACTGCAATGAGGTCTCCTTAGAACCAGAGACTTCTCTCCAGGCTGAACTTCTCCAGCTCCCTCAGCCTTTCTTCACACGAGAGGTGCTCCAGTCCTCTTATCAACTTTGTGCCCCACCTCCCAACCTGCTGTAACTGATCCACATCCTTTTTGTGCTCGGGGCCCCAGACCTGGACACGCACTCCAGGTGGAGCCTCACAAGGGCAGAGCAGAGGGGACAATCACCTTTCTTGACCTGCTGGCCAGTTCTCTCTTAATGCAGCCCAGGATGCAGTTGGCCTTCTAGGCTGCAATTGCACATTGCTGGTTCATGTAGAGCCTGTTATCCACCAGAACCCCCAAGTCCTTCTCCACAGGGCTGCTCTCAATGAGTTCTTCACCCAGTCTGTGCTCATGTCTGGGATTGCCCTGACACAGGGGCACCTTGCTCTTGGACTTGTTGAACCTCACTGGGTTTGTGTCAGCCCACTTCTCAAGCTTGTCCAGGTCCCTTTGGATGGCATTCCTTCTTTCTATTCTATCAGCTGCACCACTCACCTTGGTGTCATCTACAAACTTGCTGAGGATGTGCATTCGGTCCCATTTTCTATATCATTGATAAAGATATTAAACAGTACCGGTCCCAAGACAGACCCCCTCAGGGACAACACTCATCACCAGCTTCCACCTGGGCATAGCGCCATTGACCGCCAGATATAGTTTGCCCATCCCAGGGCTTATGTAGCTTAAATTTTCTGAAGTCCTCATTCACTGCTGGTAGGTGTCCTCCTTGAGCCCTGCCTTTCAGCAAAGAGACCAGGGATGCCTTCTAGGTGGAAAGTCTCCCTTTGCCTCTCTTTGTTGAGGTTAATAACACATTTAGTACCTTAGCCTTATCTGCCCCACTTATCACCAAAGTGAGGCATTATGCAGTTGTTATTAACATAAAACTGCAATTTATGGAATAATAAACTATGTTATCAAACTATGGAAGTGGGGAAGCTTTCCTAAAAGTTTTGGTGTTCATAAAGCATACTTGAAGTAAAATATCACTTTGTGTCTGGGAAGCGACACTTAATAAATCATTGGTCAGCAGAAAGATTTTTCTCCCTGTGTGATGAGGATTGTACTGGGTCTGGCTGGGATGTTAACTTTCCCTGCAGCAGTCCATGCAGTGCTGTGCTCTGCACTTGTAGCTAGAACAGCAGTGGTATCACACCAGTGTTGTGTCTGCTGCTGAGTAGTGCTGGCACAGCATCAGGACCCTCTCTAACCCTCCCAGAGTCAGCAGGCTTGGGATGGGCAAAAAGTGAGAAAGGAACATCACCAGGCCTAAACCAACCAAAGGGATATTCCATACCATATGATGTCACACTCAGCAATAAAATGTGGAAAAAGGAAGAAGAAGGGAGGGGTGGGTTCTCATTGCAAAAATGTCTGTCCTCCCAAACACCGGCTACATGCGTTGAGGCCCTGCTTCAAGGACGTGGTCAAGCATCGCTCATTTGTGGGACGCAGAGAGTAATTTCTTTCCTCTGCACTTCCACACAGCCTTTACTTGTTCTGTTGTGTTTTTTGTTGTTGTTTTTTTTTCTCCCTTTTTCCCCTCCCTTTTCCCCTTTCCCTTTTTCCCTTTAGTTAAATTGTTTAATTAATAATAATATTTCCTTAATAATTATTTTCCCCTTTAATTAAGTTATCCTTATCTCAACCCATGAGTTGTTCTTTCCTTTACTTCTTCCCCTCCTTTTCTGAGGAGGGGGAGTGAGAGAGCGGTTGTGGTGGAATTCAGCTGCCTAGCAAGGTAAAACCACCACAAGGATAATGGGTATGAATGACATATAATTATCATTTTTTCTTTAGAGGGAAGAAGAAAGTAGAGGAGTTGGAAACTGGTCCCCTTTTTAAATTAAATATGTCTTAAATATTACAGAATGTAATGGACTGTCCTGGTTTCAGGTAGGACAGAGTTAATTTTCCTCCTAGTAGCTGGCAGGGTGCTATGATTTGGATTAGAATGAGAAGAGTGCTGATAACATGCTGATGTTTTAATTGTTGTAGAGCAGTGCTTACACCAAGCCAAGGACTTTTCAGCCTCTCTCTGTCCTGCTAGCAAGCAGGCTAGGGATGCAGCAGGAGCTGGGAGGGGACAGACCCAGGACAGCTGACCCAAACTGGCCAAAGGGGTATTCCATACCATCTGACGTCATGCTGAACAATATATAGGGGTGGCTAGCCGGGGTGGAGGGGGGGGCCGGCTGCTCGGGGATAGGCTGGGCATCGGTCAACGGGTGGTGAGCAATTGCATTGTGCATCACTTATTTCGTACACATTATTACTATTAATACTATTATTATTATTATTATTATTGTTATTCTTTTCCCTGTCTTAATAAACTGTCTTTATCTCAACTCACAGGCTTCACTTTCCCGTTTCTCTCCCCCATCCCGAAGAGGGAGGGGGGAGGGTGAGCGAACGGCTGTGTGGTGTTTGGCTG
This sequence comes from Cygnus olor, assembly GCF_009769625.2. Classification (NCBI taxonomy): domain Eukaryota; kingdom Metazoa; phylum Chordata; class Aves; order Anseriformes; family Anatidae; genus Cygnus; species Cygnus olor. The sequence continues at coordinate 143,838,078 of NC_049170.1, read as the reverse complement.
CCAGCCGGGCTAAACCACAACATGGACCTATGTCATGATGGTTAGACCAAGGTACTCCACTGTGGAAATTTGTCATTTACTATTGCTGTTGGGAAAAAAATATATAGTGAATACCTTAATTTAATAGAGTCGCTTCTACACTGATCATTTTTTTCAGTTCTTTGAAGTTTAGAGGCATGTGTATTTGCATGGAAAGTACGTGACTGGATCCTAACTTGTGCATGTATGCATTTGTTTTTTCTCTAAGCAAATTTCTGTCCTGCTATTTTGTAAATATAATCAACTAAAAATCTTTGTCTATAGATTCACTAAATGGGTAGGAGTAGAGAAATTCTCACACCTATCTTATGAAAATTAAGACTAGAAAATGATTTATTGTGGCAGTTGCAATTTATTAACGATGTGGTCATATCACAAAAGGTAATTTCTTTCATCCTAGTGAACTATTGCCAAATGATTCAACATAATGGTATAGAATATAGATATTCATAGGATATAGAAAATTATTCAGAACTGAAGTGGTGTAATTGAGCACATAGCAACCAGCTATTAGGGCTCAGCTAATGCATGATAATTTGTTAAGCCATAGTAACTCAATAGCTTTGGCTCATTCAATAATAATGTATAACTCTCTATAGTGCTTATGCAAGTGAGAAGCAATGTTTTGTTTTGTTTTGTTTGTTTGTTTGTTTTATATAGAAGCAGTCTAAATCTTAGTATTCTTAGTATTGAGAATGAATTTCTAGGAATCAGTACAAATCAGAGAAAACTTGCTTCATTTTGGTAAAAAACACCCACATTCTTGCCTCTTTAATAATCCTATGGATGGCAATGGAAATGTTGCCATTATATTTCTATAGATTAATTATTTTCTCAAGATTATGGTGCCATACATCTTAGGACAACTCTTTTCCACCACCACTTGGTTTCATTAGCAGCAGAGTGAAAAGAAGGCATTTGTAATGCTGGATCTCTCTATTCTCTCTTTCATTAGAAAAACAATAATTGATCTTGGCAGAATAAATGCCTCATATCCATAGATAGTAGCAATAAATGTTATTCAGGGCTGCTTGACATATGTTTGGTGCTTTATTAATGTGATGTCTCAGAGGAAAGAAATTGGGATCAAATATTATGTTTTCTAACACTTGTTTCAAAAAAAAATCCTTATAAGAAACCCTTATGATTTCAATGTGCCTTAAAGCTGGAATAATGAGTAATTTAACATAAATTCATGAATAAAATGTTATAGAAGGATAGAAGTTTTTTCTCAATTTTTATATCTTCAAGAGCAAAGTATCAAAGATATAAACACAGTAATATAATGTCCTTACTTTCTTTTTCCATTGTGGAATGATTCTACAAGGGCAAAGACAGCCTACTTTGCCCCTGTATTTTGTATTTGACCCCTTATCAGCACCCCCCTAGTCAATTACAGTAAGAGTGTAGCTTGCTGCTTCAAAGCATACATATAGAATTTCTGGGGAAAAAAAAAAAAAAAGCAAAACCTACATCCTAACAATATTGTCTCACCCTTTCAATATACTTCCTTTTCATGTATTTGCTTAATCCATCTGTTGTGTTATTTCTTAATTAAGAAACCCCTACTGCTAGTAAGGACAGTTTAAATTCTGTTTAAGTATATTAACACAAATAAATAGCAGAGTATCACTTTGTAAGACAGTGTTCAGAGTAGGTAGATTACAATAGGTCTGCATCTCCCACAGTTATCTGAAAGAACACTAAGTGTATACCTGAGCCTCAGAATTTGGTTCCAGATGTTGCTGAGTTAGGAAGTCTTTGAACAACCACTTGGAAAAAGAAATACAGAAAAAATAAATATAAGAAACTAGTAAAAAGTAACCATCAGTTTGAAGAGTGCTTTGAGGAAAACATTAGCTGATAAATACTCAGGAGAAAGGATAAGGACATATAGTAGTAACAGTAGTAGTAAGAATAAAGAATGCAATATAGGTATATAGGTAAAGTTCTAAGAAGTGGAGAATTTTGCATTTGCTTCTTTACAGCCAGTATGAAGTACCCCAGAAGAAAGCAACATGCTCAATGAGCTGATAGACCAAGTTCTATGAAATAATGGAAGGTTTCCTTTAAATCTTAACTGTCCCATTTTTTATCTTTTAATATTTTTTATATTACTTTTTTTTATATTTTATAAAGTTGCAGACAGTATTCTTTCTAAGATTCAGCCACAGAGTATCTGTATATCTGCAGTATCATTTTACAAAAAAACAACCTTTACTTCAGTTGCTTTACATTACTACCATTGTCTTTAAAACCCTCCAGTTCAGCAGCATGATGGTACTGCTACCAGAACCCAAATATCAGTCTCTGTGTGATGTTCTCCATATTGGCCACAAGGCATTGAAAGGAGAGGAAATAAAGGCAAAGTTGATATATCATCTCTAATAGGGAATCAATGCCAGATATTGTGCAAAAAAAAAAAATAATAATAATAATTAGGAAATGTGGTAGTGTATGGCACTGCATGGTGCTTATGAACACATTTGTGGGCCCAGTCTTTAAACTTTTAGTTGCTCATAACTACTATTATCTTTTATGTGAATTTTGCATCCTTAAGGTTTACAAATTCATGTGCTGCTTTCTAAATTTACAAAAAAGAAGAAGAATGTCCTCAGGAATAGTAGAAAAGTCACATTTTAGGTAGTGTATAATGTTTACTGTTTACACAATGCAGAAGTAATAACTTAAAGATTAAATGACATATAAGACCATTTTTCATCTGTAACCAGGTAATATATGAGGAAACATTAGAGATGAAAGTTATAAGAAAAATGGTGGCTCTAACAAAAAAGAAGCTGTTAGGTTGCTGGTTAAGAGAAGTTTGTGAAGGAAGAACCAATAGGATAGTGACAAATAATAGGAGAGGAGAACATAGAGAGAGTAGGTTATGTAATACTGATATGGCTGTTTATATGACAGTGTATTCTTAAAACAGTGTTACTGCTTATATAACAAAAATTGAAAGGTAGAGCCCGTCGTTGGCTCTTTTTTATTACTTCTTACAGCTAAATATTTTAATTGCTCATATCTTCCAAAGCATGATTATCTTCATCTGTTACTTATTTTTATTTAGATAAGAATAAAATAGAAGTCCTAAAATCAGTGTAGTTATGGCATGTTAATTTTTTTTTTTTTGCATGTAAATGATGATCTTTGTAGTATATCATCAACAGATTGCTACAGTTAGATTGTTACAGTTAGATTGCAAGTTATTTTCATTACATCTCTAACGTCAGAAATGCCCACACGTTTGAGAAACTATTATTTTCTCACTTTTTTTTTTCCCCCCCCCGTCATGGTGTACATTTTCCTGAACAGAAATAATTTTGAAGACTGAATATTTTCCATCCTGCTGAGGTTCAAGCACATTCTAGGTTGTTTAGGTACACAAACCAGAGTTTTAATAATTAATGCTGACAATCAAAAATATTGATATACATCTTCTTTAGACAGCAGGCCTCAGACTTGCTTGTGAAGCTAAGGCAAGGCTGTTAGCTTCTTGGAAATATTGGACAAAATCTATTGTGGTAGCAGTTACTGAAAAGGTAGTCTGGCTTTCTCATTTTAACCATATACAGTTCTTCCTTTTTAACCACAATGTGGTCTTCGTTTACACTAAAACAGACAATATATTAAAGTTGCTCACAGGACAGGCCATGCTAATATAAAGTAAATAAAACTACTAAAACTACTAGCTGGCAACATAAAAAAAAAAAAAAAAAAAAAATCATTATGCATTTCTATGAAGTTAAAGGTAATAGACTATAAAGAAAAAGACATCTAATCTACTTACAATATATGCACATTTCCGCCTCTACAACCTGCTTTGAACTCTAGCTGCAATTTGGGGCCCCAGTCCTAGAAGCAGCCAATACTTTGGGGATAAGTTTAGTAAGACAGTACCATCTTCCATTGACTGGGAAGAGTTTATTCTGGGTTAAAGGAAAGTGAAGATTGTATCCACATTTCTCCAGTTTCCTCCGAGTCATTGATAACTACCTCACTTAGCAGTTTGTCAGAAGACTGTATTATGCAGAAAGCCTGCACCCACAAGAAAATTATCTAAAGGATATCTAAGCAAGCGTTAAAACTTTACCTGGCAAGAAAATAAATCTCTAAATCCTCTAAACGCATCTGCCTACATTCTAGCATCAGAAGGTGTAGCAAGAGGAGAACCACAGATAACATTGCTCTGTTACTTGATGAGGATGGTCACCTCACAAATGGAGAGGTAGACAAAGGAGAGATGTTTAATGCCTTTTTTGCCTCTTTCTTCAACACTGATGATGGGCCCTAGGACCCCCGAAGCCCTTAGTTGGAGGACCATGACTACAGGAACAATAAACACTCATCCAACCCTAAACTTGTACAGGATTTTCTGTTCCAGCTGGATGCAAATATCTGTGGGGCTCGATAGGATTCATCCCAAGGTACTCAAAGAGCTGGCTGATGTCATTGTGTGACGTTTCAATTATTTTTCGATGGTCTTGAGAATTTGGAGAGGTCCCAGTCAACTGGGAGCTGGCAAACATTATAATTTTCAAGAAAGACAAGAAGATCCTGGTCACTGCAGGCCTGTGAGTCACACTTCAATGACTGGTAAAATTATGGAGAAGATTATACTGGGAGTTATTCAAAAACACTTAAAAGACAATGCAGTCATTGGTCATAGTCAACACAGGTTCACAAGGGGAATGTCCTGCTTAACAAAATTTATTTCCTTTTATGACCAGGTTACCCACCTAGTTGACCAAGGGAAAACAGTTGATGTGATATTTTTGGATTTCAGCAAAGCTTTCAATACTGGTTCTCACAATATCCTTCTGGACAAAGTGTCCAGCATACAGCTACACAAATACATGGTATGATGGATGAACACTTGGCTGATGGGTCAGGGTCAAAGGGTTATAGTAAATGGGATTACAACAGGCTGGCAGCCTGTCTGTTTTCAAAAATGACTTGGATGCGGGACTCGAATGCATACTAAGAAAGTTTTCAGATGGCAATAAATTAGAAGGAGTTGTTGACTCCCTTGTGGGCAGAGAGGCCTTGCAGGGATATCTTGACACACTAGAGGCCTGGGCAGTCACCAACCATATGTAGTTTAAGAAGAGCAAATGCAGGATTCTGCACCTGGGATGGGTGTGCACACTGGGGAGCAGCCCTGAGGAAAGGCATCTGGGGGTTCCACTTGACAGCAAGTTGAAGATGAGTCATCAGCGTGCACTGGCAGCCAGGAGGGCCAACTGTATCCTGGAGTGCATTAAGCACAGCATTGCTAGCCAGTCAAGGGAAGTGATTGTTCTGCTATACTCAGTGCTGGTAATGCCTCACCTTGACAGCTGTGTTCAGTTTGGGGCACCACAATATAAAAAGGACATAAAGCTATCAGAGTGTCCAAAGGAGGGCTACAAAGATGGTGAAAGAGGTAGAGAGCAAGATGTATGAGGAGTGGCTGAGGTCACTTGGTTTGTTTATCCTAAAGAAGAGGAAGCTGAAGGGAGGCCTTATAGTGGCCTGCAGTTTCCTCGCAAGGGGAGCGGAGGGGCAGGTACTGATCTCTTCTCTCTAGTGAACAGTGATAGGATCTGAGGGAATGGCATGAAGCTGAGACAGGGGAGGTTCAGGCTGGATATTAGGAAAAGGTTATTCACTGAGAGGGCGATTGGACACTGTAACAGGCTCCCAGGGAAGTTACCAAGCACTAAGAAGCATTTGGACAATGCTCTCAGACATATGGTTTGGTTTTTGGGTGGTCTTGTGGAAGCCAGGAACTGGACTCTGTGATTCTTGTGGGTTACTTCCAATGTTTTAAAACAAAATGTTCTTGTGTCATCTGGTAAAATGAAGAATTGCCAATGTCTTCCTAAAAGAAATATCAGTGTTGTGGATGACATTAAGGAAATGTGTAATACAGTCCTTGATTCAACTGCTATAAATGGTGTGAAATGGCTCCTATTTGAAAAACATTGATGCCCAAGAACAGAGAGATACAGTGATATCCTGCCACTGTGTTCTCCCATCCATTAGGACTTTCCTGCCAGCAATGGCTCTTTGCCCTTGGTTGTAACAGGAACAGCCAGCTTAGTACAAAGCCCAGTACTTGACATAAGGTTAATACCACTCATATCTCATAGCTGATTAGATCAAGATTGGGTGAGAATTTACACATGAATAAAAAAGCTGTTTTCTACCACCAACATCACCCCATCCCCCTGTAGAACTCAGTATTTTGGCACTGTATTGGAAAGATCAAAATAATAAAGTTATGGAATAATATTGTACTGACACATTTTACTCATTCAAGATTAATTTTCCTTGTATTTTTAAATTATGCAAGGAATACAAACGTTCATCTTTATCTGGAACCAGTGACTTCTGAAATATATATATATATATATATATATATACATATATTTCTGTTAGCCTTTCATTGAGATCAGCTAATACTTCAGCAAAAATGGAAACATGGATCTTATTTAGCAGCTGGAGTTACATTGGCATCATTCTGTGGAATTGTGATGTCTTATACTAAGCTTCACAAAGAACTATATATGAACATTGCTCATAAAAATGATGATTGGTCACAAGAAAGATACAAAAATTATTTCTGTCATATCTTCTCACTTTTTTTTTTTTTTTAATAGTATCAAATCTTTTCTGCAGTGATCATTTTATGGAAGAGTCAAAATGACATAGAAGAGGAGAAGAAACAAATGAATAGTGCTTTTGTTTGCCTGCTTTCTCACTTACATTTTTCTTTCTCTTGTTATTCCTGCCCTGCCCCGAAGCTCCGAAAATTTCTGTATTAAAGACTAACTGAGTATAAGGTTTTATTTCCAGATAAATGTTCTAGGAAATTCATCAACTCATACAAATTGATGTGAGCTCCACTAGTATTTATATGCTTTGTTTTATTCCTTATCAAGTGAAAGTGGATGAAAAATCCCATCTGTGTTTTTGAAGGTTTCTGCACTGGAAATATATTAGATAACATTCAAATGGACAGATGGGCAGATAGTTTTGCCTTCTTACACAGTCATAACCACAATGCACACACTGTTATGGAATAAAGATGTTCACTTTCCACTTGTTGCCCATCCACAGCAGGCAGTGTGCTCAAACAGAAAAGGACCAACTGTTTCTTTGGCTGTCTGATATGGCTCTTGATCTTTAAAGTCCTGTGGTTTCACAATTCATCATTTAGATCCTTTTATATGAGTTTTTACAAATATCTCAAAAGAGACAGGTGTATGACAGGAAAATCCAAATGTGTAACTGGAGTGACACAGACTTTATGAAAATACTGAAAAACAAACAATATACAGCATTTATGGATATCATTAATTCTGTAAATTTCAAAAAAAAATCATAGAAAATACTTTTCCTATATTTCTACCACCATTTTTGTTTACGGAGTGCCTTAATTTAGAACCAATGTACGAAATATCTGTATTTTTGCTTACTGGATTTTCTTAACAAACAAAAACAAGTATTTTCCCACAATTGTAGGGTGAATGAGTGGCATTGCTCAAAGAAGAAATGAAGTCTGCATACATTATACTACATCCAAGTAGACATGGATCAATTATATTCTCTCAAATTCTGAATAACTTCGGTAAGGAATTGTTGCATTAAATGTTAAAGTAATTGGGAGTGATTCAGCATTATAAGTCTGATTGTGTTCAGTGTACTGAACTATCACTTCTCAGGACTGCTGCTTTACAAGTTCATGTGACCAGGCTGAATGTATTTGAGAGAGCAGATGGAGCACCAAGATACAATTGTGTGGCAAGTCTCTATGATGTTTGAAAAACTCTGGTGATCAAGGGATGTCCCTGAAGACTAGAAGTCTCTCACATGATCTTAGTAGTTAAACTGGAGAGATATGGACTGGATAAGAGGGCTACACGGGAAGTAAAAAATGGACTTTTGGATTACAGGGGAGTAGTTCGAAGTGAAACAGGTGACTGGTTTTGAAAGTATTTTTAAGGAATTAATACTAGGAACAATTCTGTTTTTAACATCATTAGAAACAATCTGCATGATGGGACAGAAAGTACCTCTAGCAAATTCACAGATGACACATTAGTTATATTGGGCTGTATTAGCAGGAGCAAAGTCAGTGATTGAGGGAAGCAGTTATACATCTTCATGACTGTCCTATACTTGGCCTTCATGAAGATGTATATGACGTTTTGCATCCAGTTTTGGGATTCCCCATTTAAAGACAAATATCAACACAGATGAGAGACTGGAGGCCAAGATATAGTGAGAGTGCACTGGAAAAAAAGAAGGAAAAGGAGGCTAGAGGCAGAACTAATTATTATACAAAAATGAAAAGCTTGTTCTCTTGCAATTTTTCTCAAAAAATTATAGAACTGTCATGCATGTTGCACTTATTTAAGGAAACAAACAAATCATACGAAAATGCTCTATGCAGGCAAAAAAAGAAAATGGTTTGGGTTTCAATAATAATACTCATATTTGGTCATACTTTATGTAACAACAAATTTATATACAACTTTCTGTTGTGTATAATGTGCATAATGTGAAGTGATACAGTATTCAACACTGCAGAACCATTCTTTTTCCAAATTCTGCATGAAGTAAAAATTGACAATATGAATTTTGTTGAGAACAGACAATGCCTTACTGAAATCACATGGCACATCTGAAGAAAGTTTCAGATGAGTAGTCTTATCATCTACAGCTTTGCTTGTAGAAGTCTTTTTTTAAGTAAATGTTCAGACTGCCACAAATAAGACAGGATATTTTCTTGGTTTCATGTTTTATGTGTTGAATGGATAACAGGGTAATTTATACATAATTTGTTTTTGAAGTAATCTCCAAATTGTCTAGATGGGACCAGTAATCAATTATCTATTTCCTAATTCAGATTGTTGTAACTGATATAAACAGCTACCTGGAAAGTTTTGTGCTTGAGCCAAAAAATAAAAATAAAAATAAATAAAAATAAATAAAATATCGGTAACTTTGTATGTTCCTGCATTGATTGTATAGCAAGGATGGTTGAATATTTGATCACACCTTTATTTTAATTCTTTCAGTGTTCTGCTGTGTTTAGCTATTCTTGCAAGACCTCATCTTTTCATGAGCAAGAATTGTTTCTCTATATATTAGGAATCTTGTGTCCACCTATTGTAATAACTTACATTTTTTACAATAGTTACAAATATTGACAATGCCTGTGTTATGACCATGTTATGTCATTTTCTGATAAATTAAAAATGACTGTATAGCATACCTGTTACCACAGGCACAAAAGGATCTCAAGGATAAAACAAGTTAATCCCAGTTCATCCATGTCATGATTTAATAAAGTTAAAATAATTTCACTGAGCTTTGTTTTTCATTGAACATTGTTTTTTCCAGTGTGATGAGGGAAGTACTGCACTTAGAGAACAGTTTTTGCATAAAATGACTTGGAAAGGAATTCTTTGGTTGCCTAGTAAATTATGGCTTCAATAAGAATTGTCCAGCTGACAGGGATTCTGTAGATAAAAAACAAACCGTACCAAACCAAAACAACAACAACAAAAATAGCATTTGTTTGTAGGGCAATGCCATTAAAACATTCTATTGCTCTAGTGTGTCAGGAACAAACACACCGGACATTTCTAGAGCAGACTGCTTGGAGTAACAGAAGGCCAAAAACAATTTAAGTTCTAAATAATTTGTGACTATTAACCAATTGTCCATCCAGTATTTCCAAAAATATAATTTCCTGCTACATAGCATCACTAATCCACTGACTTGCTACTAATTTCTGCTTTAAAAAATATTTTTAGAAACTTTTTAAATTTTAGATTGTTTACATTATACTAAATGAAAAATAAATCACATTCATTAAAATTAATATTGATAAATGTCCTTGTTTTCATGAAATGGAAGTGCATAATCAGAGAAAATTAAAGTCATACAAATTAATTAGCTCACCAAATCAGAAGATGGTCGGGATGCCAAACAGATGCAAATGGTTGAATGAATAGTACATTATCAATTTGCATGGAGGCTGTTCTGCAGTAGGCACAACTGTCTATTTCAGTTCCACAGGGAATAATTGAAAAGTTAAACCAAGTAGCAAATTAATGCTTTTTTTTTTTTTTAAGAGAAAAAAAATCAGATACCCCACAGAGTGTCTGATATGGCAAAATCAAATTGAGCCTTAACTTTTCAATTTTATTTACTAAAAACTTGAGAAAATAAATGAAAATGAGAAAATTGTTGATCACTTGTAAGCATATTTTGTTTATAGACTGTAATAAATTTTACAAAATCTCATGAGCTTGTGAAATACTTACCTTACATGATTAGTTCACAAAAAAAAAAAAAAGTTATTGTTATTCAAACTTTGATATTCATGCTGTGTGTTTCCATGTATTTTTTTCCGTTCTCTGATGAACTTATTTTGTAACTAATGAACTCAGTGGGAAATCTGATTACTATAATCAAAATATATCATTCCAAATTGGCTTTCTACCAATACAGGGCAAAAGAGCTTAAAATCCCCATAAACACTCATTCTAACAATGGCTGATATACTTAACAAGATGTAATTTGTCACCAATAACAATATAAACTTTTTTTTTCGCTACATAACCTCATTATAGTATTGCTTTATGCATCTTTTTCCACTTATTTTAAATGCTCAAAAATATTTCTCATGTCCATCATTACACATTATTTGTATAGCCCTCATCACCTCAGGGTTTTGCTACATGATGCATACTCCTTGCTGCTGCCATAATACAAGCAATAAATAATATTTTTAAAATTATTTTCAATTGCTAGGAGTACTTGAGGCAGATATGTACATGTGTAAGAGTATAACCATATCTGTTTGCGCTACTTTTGGCTGGCATAGAGTTAATTTTCTTCATAGTAGTTCATATGGTGTTATTTTATGGATTTGTGGCCAAAAAAATGTGTTGGTAACACAATGATGTTTTAATTGTTGCAGGGTAGTGCTTATGCAGAATCGACTTCTGTTTCTCATGCTGCCCTGGCAATGAAAAGGCTGCAGGTGGGCGGGATGTTCAGAGTTATAGTGTTTGTCTTTCCAATTATCCATTATTAATTAATTAATAATGAGAATTAATATTCCCAGTTAACCATTGTGCATGATGGAGCCCTGCTTTCCTTGAAATGGCTGAACATCTATCTGCCAAAGGGAAATAGTGAATGATTTCCTTATTTTGCTTTGCTTGCACATGCAACTTTTGCTCTATTTAGTAAAGTGTCTCTATCTTAACCCATGAGATTTCTCACTTTTACACTTCCAATTCTCTCCCACATCCCAGTGTGGGGCAAGTGAGTGAGCAGATGAGTGGTGCCTAGCTCCCTACTAGGATTATCCCACAACATTGTTTATTGACATGTGACTGAGGTGCAACTGAAAGTGGAGTTCCACTGCACTAGGCACTGCACAAATAAATGAAGTCTGGAGGAAGAAATGGGCTGGGTGGAGGTGCCTGTCCCCCTTTCTGTCTCATGGACAAACGGAAATGCTGTGCCAGGCAATGAGAGCAAGCAAAAACAGGACTGATGGCATCTCTCTCTATCTAAGAATGTAGTGCAACAGCAAAGAAGAATCTTAATCATGACTGGAGTCAGTAGTAGAGACAGCCATATGTGAGCTTCTTTGCCATTAGTTACACTAGGTTGTGACTTTCCCACCTTCCCAGCTGTATTTTATCACATTACCTCTAATATGAGCAATCTTGAAGCACACTTGTAGCTACTGACCCTGTGAGCAAATTTTTCTTTTTAAAAACTATTGCCTAAAAAATACTTTTTATTCTGAATAAAAGTTCATTTTAATACAAACAAATTAAATGTTAGAGTTATAAGAGCTAGGGAAATCTTAAAAAAGAAATGTCATAACACCTTCTGTGGCCTATTTCTTCTAAAGCAATATTTATTTATTAAGGTTTATCCATGAATTCTACTTAACTCACTTAAGTTTTGGTGTTTTGATTTGGTGCATCTTTATGGATTTTCAAAACAGAGATAATGAGTCACATTGTTCAGATACTGAATTTAATTTATTTAAAGAACGTGTTTTTCACTTAGACATAAATCACAAGGAAAATCTCTGATTTTTGAACTTGATTTTATATATATATATGTATATTTATATATTCTTTTGTTATTTGATTCCTGTTTCATGGTGGTTACTATTAGTGAAAGTAGGGAAAATTACTTAAGCAATATTTTTTTCTTGGGTAGAAGGTATTTAATTGTGATCAATAGTAGCCCAATAGAGTCAACACAATGTGACTGAGTAGCTGTCTAAGTTGGAATTGTTTGCTACACCATGAAGGAAAACAAAACAAAACAAAACAACAGAGAGGGAGATGTTTATAGCCCTAGCAAGCAAGTGCAATAGCCCCGGAGCATGAATATATATTACAATAATGTAATCATTTATATGAGAAAAAATGTCCTAGAAAATATATTGTATTTACTTAATCCTGTCACCCTAGGCTTGTAAAGAAAGTGACTTACTGCTAAGTGATTTCTGTTATTCAATGCTGTACTGTAGTTGAGTGGCTGATACTTTAAGACAGACTTTAAAAGACAGCAGGATTAAACTTGTCCCTTCATCCTACATCATGCAAGATAATTAGTCTTTCTGCTTTATTAGGTGCCTAAATCCACTACTCAGACACCTGTGACATCTTTCACAATATATGTTATTTGTCACTGTTTCAATAGATGGCTGTCTGGTTCATGAATATGAAACAAGCTCTTTAAGGTAACTAGATAAAAGAAATTTCAGCTGAAACCTCTGGAGAGAAAATCTCAAGATAAGTGTTCCCCAGGTGCTAGCCTCAGAAGAGGCCCTTTCATGTGCACCCATTTAATGCGTGCTTCAGCTGTGTGAGGAGATATCAGAAATATGTAGGTCTGCGTGAGTTGAAGCTGGACACAGATGTCCAGGGTGACTATCAGAGTTCTGTCTGTTCTGAAATATTTCAGTATATACTTCTGACAGACATGTTCTGCTCTATAATCAAAGGAAAAACAGAATTTAGGGATGAAAGATTTTTTTTTTTTTTTCCAAAAAAAATAGTTTTCTATTCTTGGTCTTTCACATCCTTTTGGGAGGTGGCTATCTCAAGGTAGAGGGTATTCAGGGGTAAACTGTTGAGTATACTTTCACAGTTATGAGAGAGAGACATACAAGGGAGTTTGCATAATAATGCCTTTTGAGTTGAGGACAGTTATCATCCTTGGCCTTGTCAGAAGCAATTTCCCAGGCAACCTGATCTAGTGGGTGACATCCCTGTTCATTGCAAGGGAGCTGGAACTAGATGATCTTTAAGGTCTCTTCCAACCAGAGCCAATTCTATGATATAGTCAAGGATTTTGTACAGCCCAAGATCCATTATCAAAAAACAACTTTGTTACATTCTAAATTTTGTTATGAGCAAAGAGGAAACACCTTATAAATGTTTCTCTTCCTCATCTAGGATCCACTTGAGGTAATTTTTACGTTTGCTAACATAGTTTTACACCTTGCTTTTATACCTTCATTGGTCTGTAGCTCCACATAAGAGCCGACATTGTCATGGTTTTGACTGCAACAGAGTTAATTTTCTTTTTAGAGGTTCACACAATTCTGTGTTTTGGATTTTTGATGCAAATAAAGGTGATAACACACTGATGGTTTTGGTTGTTGTAAAGTCTTGCTTACACAGAGCTAAGAACTTCTGCTTCTTGTGCTGCCCTGCCAGTGAGGAGGCTGGGGGTGCACCAGGAACTGGGAGGGGACACAGGCAGGACAGCTGATCCAAACAGGCCAAAGGGTCAGTCCCATGCCATATGGCATCATATTCAGCAATAAAAGCTGGGGTAAAGCAGGAGGGAACGTTCAGAGTGAAGGCATTTGTCTTCCCAAGAAAGCATTACCTGTGATGAGCCCTGCTTTCCTGGGAGTGGCTGAACACCTGTCTAAAAAAAGTGGCCTAAAAAAGCTGACATGGGACTGCAACCTGCTGATGAGTTATATATTTCGCTCATTTCTTCAGGATTTCTTCTTGTAAGAACAAGGTCTCCCCTTTTCCCCTTTGGACTCTGCCTTTTGCTGGGGCAGCCTCTTTATTATTGGGACATGGGCAAAAATTATACTTGTCAGCCCTCAAAAGTTAAATTAGTGCTTGGGTTCCTAAGGTGTTACATATTTGTCAGGGACCCATGTGTACCACTTAGGTCTGAAAACTCTGCCCCTTTGGTGTGACAGTCCTTTGGCTGTCTGTGTTCAAGGCCTGCTCTGATATGGCACAGGTGTGTAACCTTGGAACAGACTGAAAACCTGTCCTGTGACTTCTGCACGTTGGCACAGAAGCTTCATTTAAGCTCAAGCCCTTGCCCTTTGTTCTTGCTTCAGTGGTACTGTAGCTATGCCTGTGTACCCTGCTTATCCCAACCTTGCCGTGCTGACTTGACTTCCTGGCTTGACCTGTCTTTTTAGCACTGACTTTACAGTTGAGCTGGACTGTTGGCTGACCCTGGTTTCTGTCCTAATTTTCTGTCCTTGTTTTTACTCTGGGACCACAGAGGACTGGAGGACTTCATCCTGCTGAGACAGGTCCCTCATACCTTACTATCACCCTCAGCTGTGCAGCTTGCCTTATTCTGAGGAGCAGCCTGCTTTTGTTGCTCCATAACAGTAGTAGCTGGATGATACTGTTGTTTGTATTTACTGGCTGATTTAAGAACCTAAAGAAACAGATTAGCATTTAAGTATTTCTGTTATCTAAGCCTGCAAACAGCTGCTGCAGACGCTGTGCCTATTGGTTGACTTCTTTTAAAACTTGGCATGGAGGTCTTTGTCATCTCAGGCCTTTTTAAATAATTTAGTCTGGTACAAGTTTAGTTAACACTTGTGTTATGTTATAGTTGCCCAGTCAGAACTGGAGCTCTGTGGATGCAAGCCAGGGAGACAGAAACTGCATGGAGAATCTGTTGCCTTGATCTCTGAAGTTTGGCTCTAGCTATTGTAACACTTGCAAGTTACACAGCATGGAAATGATGTGACGCTGGGATATCATCACCATGAACTCAACCCAAAGACTATAAAGAAGGAAAGGCAGGGAGGTATTATCCAATGCAAGGCAAAAACACCAGCTACAGCAGTGGCAGATGCAGTAGCCAAGCTCACAGTGAGCTGCATATGTTTTCAGACCTTCTATATGAAGTGTTTATTGTTATTGTTGTTGTTCATTTTTGTTTGTTTGTTTTTGTTTTTATTTTTCATTTCCATATTCATGGGTAAATAGTTGATATTTTATAGTATCACTACACATGTACATCATTTTAAATTACCTTTGACCTCATTGTTGATCACTCTGATGCTGGAATAAAACATTTACAATATGTATACAAATTACTCTGTATACCACATTATTTTATATTACACAGATGTGAGTGTGATGACAGTAAATATCATAGTACATGTGTTCTGAGAATCTGAATGTGTAATTTTAAGCTTCAGCAAAGAACTTAAAGAATTGCCAAGAGTTGCTGAGAAAAGCTGCAAAGTTTAATTTCTGTTACACTGCATTACGATCATTTATATGGATTTGATGAGCCTTCTGCTCTGTGCATGGGCCTTGCTCAGCTGTCATTTCCTGTACCTTGGTGATGCCTACATTTACAGCTTTTTATTCCACTTCAGTAACTGACGGTGGGATTATGTGCTAGAAGTACTGTGCTACTGCTGAGATTATATTTGCTCAAGGAATTTTGCTTTCTTGACAGGCGCTGTTATTACCTGGAATGAACACTTGTGGTGGTGTATTGGCCACAGGGTGCCCTTCTACACAAATCATGTGACCAGACATAACCTTCTTTCAGATGAGAGATATGCCCTTGTGAAGACCTTGCATAGATTTTCTTATATGGATCACTGGACTGGTGAATCTGGGTGATAGATTTCCCTCACTGTAGACAGAGAAAGTAAACAAGCATCATCCTTTGCACTTTCCAAAATAAAGGGAAAGATGTTTCTTAAAATTCTGCAAAAGGAGAAGAGTTTGTACAATTCTACTTGTTCTACCCACAGCTTTCCTACACAAATGACAGAGAAAATTTAGTCTCATAAGAAGGATGACAATTGATTTTGACATATTAGTGTATGTTTAGGATGAAATCTTTCGATACTGCAGGTCTTTTACTCTCAGTAGTGGATTCCCGATAATCTTTAACAGTACAAAGATCAAGTTCTTGTGAAAAATGTGATAGTCATAAGTATTAATACAACTGTAACTGTATTCTTATTTGGAAATAATAATGTAGCATGGAGGAATGAGGAGTTAAGAATAAGTCTCACAATAGATCAAGAACAAAAGAGGAAATTATTCAGGTCCAGCTGTACTGGAAACTTAAAGCACAAGAATGCAGGTAGGAAAGTAGTGAGTGAATTCCTTCCTCCAGCTTACAAATTTACCTTCTGTCTTCAGCAATTTTTCCAGATATTAGAAAAAAAAATATGAAGAAAATATGAGAATAGTATTACTCTGTGTTAGAACAGATTATAAAATATATCAGGAGAGCTGTCAAAATACCACATTTTGTCAGTCATTGAACCTGTGAATTGACTACATGTAGAAATGGGCTGACATTTGCATGCAAGTATAATTATGGAGTTTTGTACACATATTTTATTTAACTCACAGTTGATGTGTCCATACAACAGAACCTTAAAGAATCAGCTTTGACCTTCTTGTGTGGGAAAGATCTAAAATTTTTGCATGTATGCTTCTGTAGCACTTCAGACACAAATGAGCTAACTGGACTGAATGGCACTATCACCTTCTGATATTTTTCTGATCAGTGAACAATAATAATGTTGTAAAGAATGTGTGATACTTCAGACACCGAGAAGTATAAAATATTGATTAGGTCTTTATCAGTATAAAATAATGATCCAGTAAGCCACCACTGGAGGGACTAGTTTTCTTTTCCCCTACAGTTTTTCCCGCACCTGAATTTTAGCAATAGGCTTCATGTAATATACAGCAATTATCTCTGAAAAATTAAAAATTCCTGAGATCTGGAGTGGAAAGCTAACTTTGTGGAGTCTTTTCACAGTCACAAATATTGTATATGCTTTTCACTGACTGTTTTAAAGAACTATTTAAAAAAAAAAAAAAAAAAATTCAGCAACTTTAAGCTGCAACTTCCGATCCAATTATCATTTTAAATGTTAATTATCATGCACGAAGATGATTATACAATCATAGAATGCTTTGGGCTGGGAGGGACCTTAAAGATATCTAATTTTGATTGCTAAATATTTTGGGGGGGAAGATACACTCCTGTATTTCTGACAATAATAGCTTCAGATTAGGGCAAGTCCTAAAATATTGTACCCAAGGAGCTTGACTCTTGTCTCCATTTTTCACATCTTGATGGCAAAGCAGTTCCAAATTTAAAATGGGTCTCAAGAGAAGTACAAGTTTTGGAATGCAACTGAAACAGAGTCTATTTTACATCAAGGAAATTGAAATATCATTAGCACACATGAAACATCTCTCCTAGGTATAATCATCTGTTCTGCATGTCAGCCTGGTCCCTACAATGACTGAAAATTGTCCTATTTATCACTTGCTGTATTATTTAGGATCTTGGAATCAAATGAAAGTAAATTTTTTACTCTTCCCTTGATTTCTCAGTAAAGTAATTGAAGTGTTATGTTAATAAATCAATCAATAAATAAATAAATCACACAGATAATTGGTTCTGAGTGGACTTCATTAATTCCTTAAAGAAAAAGTTCTAGAAATTACATGTGTATATGTGAAACTGGAAATCCATTTTTATCACACAGAAGCAGTTGGTCATTCTCACCTGTGTAGCCAGGCTGGTATTGGATTAGGACCAAGAGAAGGCAGGGACAAAGCCAAAGTGCTTTTAGCACCAAGAGTCACACATTTACAAATAAACTTCTCTGGCCTTTTAAAAGCTTAGCCAATTCGCATCATGGGTACAGTGAATCAATCAAGTAGTAGGAAGTCCTGAAAGCAGAAGATGTCTGGCTGTACGTCATTCTCAAGAAAAATCCTCACAATTCCGTTCAACTACATTCTGCCTTGTTTGAGCTTCTGAATATGCCAGAGATTGTCAGATCTAAACTGTCATCATCTCCCAGATTGATAATATATGCTTTTTTATATATGGAACTATTGTAATGAGGTAATATATATTGTGACTCTAAAAGGCGCATTATTTCCCACTCATAAAATGACTATAGACTATTTTTAGATGGGGAGGAAGAGAAATGATTTTATAATGACATCAGAAACCAGAAATTAACGCACATATATAAAAGCTGGTTAGAATTTAGATAAATTTAAATTTGGATGAAAATTATTAATTACTTTTATTCATATGCAAAATAGTTTTTCCTTTTGCAATCTGCTGGCTGAATAACTAGTTCTAGTATGTCCATTAATCTGAAATACAAATAAATCACTAATTTTGTAGAGTAATGTTTGAATAAGAGAAAATAAGCATACAAAACATTTTTAAATGTAGTACCTCTTTCCAGAAAATATTCATCTGATGTGTTTGAGGCTTTTAATGTTAAAAAAATACAGATTCATACAACCTCAGTGTAAACTCTTGTTCCAGATTTTTAGGCAAGAAAGATGGCAGAATCCTATTTATCATATATATATATATATTTATATATATGCAAGTGGATATTAAAAAAACAGGAAAAATAATTGTATCTGAACATTTCAGATATGACCAAGAGCAGCTCAGCTATTGCAGAAAATCAGACTGGATTTTTAATTGTCCTAATGCTTCAAAAAAAGAATGGTTGGACCAGATGATC
Organism: Cygnus olor; assembly: GCF_009769625.2. Lineage (NCBI taxonomy): Eukaryota > Metazoa > Chordata > Aves > Anseriformes > Anatidae > Cygnus > Cygnus olor. The sequence goes on along the minus strand of NC_049170.1, from coordinate 143,819,165 downwards.
TTGGAGGTCTTTTCCAACCTTAATGATTCTATGATTCTTAACATTAATTATATAAGTTTACCTATAATCTGCTTTCTGTGGTGTATGAAGCAATGAATATGCCAAGCATTTGAGAAACTCAGCAGTGCTAAATTGGAGATGGAGTCAGTCTTTTTGGAGATACAGGGCTGTACTGTTTTGTTTTGGTTTGGTTTCATTTTGTTTTGTTTTTAAATCAAGTAGGGTGGATTTCTACTAAGCTTGTAATTGAATTTACAATAAATAGGGAAATAGTCAGCTTTAATAAATTTCTGCATTCCTTATAGAGACAATGGAGAGAGGTAAGTTAAAAAAGTTGGATATCCTCTGGAAACTGTCATAAATACTAGTCTTATCCATTGAGTATATATAGAGAGAACTACAAAGAACAGTTCAAGTACTTCTAGACATGTATTAAAATCATTGTACCTTTACAGGTAGTGAATAGAATGGATTAAAATTTACATTGTGTTTGAAATTCAGAAGAGCGTTTTATATTTGGCTTTGCTACACATGGTTTATCTGGTGATTTTCTTCTTTTAACAGAGGAACACAGTTCCCAGTTTTTGACTGCAGTGTTGATTAAAATATTTCAGATGAAGTTTAAATAGTTCCACAATTTCTGATTGCAATATTTAATTATAATTTCAATGTCTTTTCCCCTGCTTTTAATAAACATATAAGTTTTTCTGCAGCTGACTTGTTGATTTAAAGATTCCATTTTCTGTGTCTAAACATTCAAAGTAATGATTTTCTTTCTGGATGTATGTTTGAAAAATTATTAAACTTTCATGCTAAGTATTTCAGTTTGAATAGCTGCAGCATATCTGTAACTGGGCCTAGAAACTTGATCTGAAATGTGCTTTTTGAAGTCCTCCTGAAAACCTGCCTTCATCTGATTGTGCTCACACGCTTTTAAAATTGACTTTTTTTTTTTTTTTTTTTCCTCAGCAGAACTTCTCAGGGTTTTGCTTCACTTTATAAGCATGTCAAGGCTTTTTGTGAACTTTCATATTCCTCAAAGATCTTTAAATGCCACTACCTATTCTAGCATCACACAGATCCTTCAGAAATGCCTGTCTGACCAAGAATGGGCCAACAGAGACAGTGACCAAATATGGAAGCTGGATGCTGAGCTAAAAGCAACCACAGGAGTTCCCATCTGAGTTAAAACTAAAAACGTGACAGTAAGAGATGAGATCTTGTTGTGGCTCGCTGTGTCAAGTCTTTCACTGGATACTACCGTACTTGTACATGTCAATTTTACCTTGGTGTACTCCTAAGAAAAGCAAGTTCCCATGAATTTATCTTGAGGGATATGATTTTTTTTTTCCTCTTACAAAGAGAAGCAGACTCCTCAAGGAGTTTCAGGCTGGCAGGCTGTTGGAAGGAGGTGAGCAGTTTACCTTTCTAGATTTTTTTTTTTCTCTCTGCTTGTTCCCCTTTTTGCACTTGAAAAGGCTGTGTTAATTTATGTGTGATACCTCTGGGATATTTGTTTATAAAGGATTTCCCAGATACATGCTCAGACAATCTGCATATATACAATCTGCTTATATAAAGCCAAGAAATGGTTGTTATAATAGTTATTGAAATCTGGAGAGTCATTGTTAGTGCAGACTGAATTGTTATTGAAAAAAAAAAAAAAAAGAATAATAACATAGTACAAATTGTTATATATATACTTTGTTTCTACCTCTTCCATGGCCTTATGCTCACCCTTGCCCTGCTCCTCTAAGATTAGTGGTTTCATTCTGGTCATGGTGCTAATGGAGTATCACAGTCAGTTGTCAGCTCCTAAAGACCTGCAACACCAGGAGTAATATATCGAGTGTCGGTAGTTTCTAATTCCTTACCCTAGGATCCACTGGAGGTCTTTTTTTTTTTTTTTTCCTGTGAATATGCTAATACACTTTTACACCTTTGCTTTTCCTTCATTGGTTTGTAGTTCCACATTGCATCCAAATTTACTATGTGTGATGGCTTTCCTGTATGTTGAATACTACTTCACTGTTCTGCTTGTTTCCCCTAAAATGAATGTTATCGGATTTTCAGTCTGACTTCATATCAATCAGGTCACACAACTCAGTTTCAATTCTGCTGTTTATATTCGAAGTTACTTGCAATTACTTCCATTTTGGAAGAACCATGCACATTCACTAGCATGGAATATACAGTGTATTAGCATAAAAGTGTTTGCTGGCTTTTGGCCCACTGAGGAAATCTGTTTCAGTGTTGCTTTCAATATCAGAGCAATTGTAGCAATACTTCATGACAAACACTTATTTTAAGCCTGGATGATACAAAATGGCTGTCAGGAATCTACTGACCCACTCACATCCTTTCATTGGATGAAAATGGAGTACTGTTCTATGAAGAAGAAAAACTTCTACTTTATTATTCTGTTTCCTGTGTTTTCCCATGCCCACAAGTTTTTGTATATATTTCAATTTGTATTTACAGGCTTAAATATTTTAGAAATTACTTTTAACCTCTTCTGTTTAAAATCATTTCCCCTCCCCAAAATAACATAGTTTATTTCCACTGAAATTTCCAAAATTATTAAATTAAAATTGTGTAAGGACATGACTTTTTACATGTTTTTTTACTTATAGGACAGCTTTTGTTTGTTTGTTTATTTGTTTAATATTACTCTTCTTGGAAATATAAACATGAAATTTCTCTCTCTCTCTTTTAAAAAATATTCTTATTCTTAATAAAAGCTGAGATCTACTTACTAAGGAAGTAAGTGTTTACAGGATATTGATTCATTTGTGTAAAAACAGATTTCAAAATATCTGAAGAAAAGACAATGCCATACTGGGTACTGGCAATGTTGCAGCCAAGTACCCTCTGGGCAAGCAATTTTGATGTGTTAGAAGGAAAAAAAGAAAAAAAAAAGTGACATGTTTGAAGTTCCCTTTTCCTCAGAGCTCCAGCTACTATTTTATCACTTTAATCTCCCTGATGGTGAGAAAGTCAGGTTTGGAAGCAGCTCCACCTGTACAGCTGCATGCAAAAGAGCTCCCCGTGGAAGCACTGAATACAAAACTTTGTCAACACACAGTTTATCAACAGAAAACCTGCAAGTATCCACTCTCACTTAAGCAAAATAAAATTCTTGTTCATTTTACTCTTCGTTTCCTTTTTTAATTTTTTATTTAATTTCAACATCTCTGTGTATTCCCATGAAAATGTACTAAGTTGCGATAAATATTATGTTAAAAATTATTTTAATGTGTATGCTAGTTTCCTCCTGAAAAATTAGGAGGGAAATACATATATTCCAAGGAAATAATCATCTGAGGATAAATAAAAGTAAAGATGTGGTGTGAAAAAGAGACAGAGAGAGAGCAAGAACAGGAAATTCCCAGAGGAAAAAGAGTAATAGAAAAAGGGAATGATAGCTGAAAGTACACAGAAATTTAAAGTATTATAGAAAGTCAGTAATGTGTTGAAAAAACTCATGCATTATTACAGCAAAAAAAGAAATATCTCAAAAACATTGAACTCTGTATATTTTCATTTTGAAAATTCAAATCTTTATAAAATAAATAAATAAAAAATCATAATAATGCATTGCACATCTCCCATAAGCATTAGCTATAAAAAGCCTGGAAGGAAAAAAAAAAAAAAAAAAAAAGGAAAAAAAACAAGTCTGGCACCAATACATAGTCAGGATTGACAGAAAATGAACAAGTTAAAACATAGCCTGTAGACTGAAGAAAGTGATTATCCTTCTTTAGTCAGCACTTATCAGACCACATCTGGTATACAGTCTGGGACTCTCAATGTAGAAAATGCTTCAGTAAAGTGTAGTGAGTTCTCTGAAGGGCCACCAAGCTGGTCAGTGCTGGAGCACTTGTCCTTGTGAGGAGAGGCTGATGGAGCTGGGCTTGATGCTATCCCTGGAGAAGGGCTAGCACTGGGGTGGTGAGGACAAGTGAAAGACGGGACCTGACAGGGAGTGGAAGATGAATTTTTCCTCACAATAACAAACAAGCATTGAAACAGACTACCCAGGGAGGCTGTGTAGTCTTGGAGTATTTCCAGACCCAAGTGCATAAAGCCCTGAGCAACTGCAGCTGATCTTGCTGGACTAGAGAACTCCAGAGGTCCCTTACAGGCAGAATTATCCTACCTATTCTATCTTTAACCGATGCATAAGTTAAAAGTAACACTGTGAAACACCAAACGTTTTTTTTTTTTTTTTCTAAGTCCAACATAACCTTGTGTTTTTTTGTTACACATCCAGAACTTTTCCATTTTAATATGTATTAATTGGCATGAAGTCAGCATCATCATTTCCATAGCTGAGATATTCTCTTATGAAGCAAGAAATCTCTGGCTTACAGCAGTCTGCTTCAATGAGCAACTAAAAGGCAAAAAGGTATATTACTAAATCATGACTTTCAACTTCTTCCCCACCATATTTCTTAAAAACACATAAAAGACAGGGCTAAAGGCCTCACCATTAGAATACCGCCTCATCCTCAGTGTATCTCCTCTACTGTACATATTAATTTAGGCTATATGTTGTAAATATTATCTTATTTTTTGTAATTTTTATGAGATAGAATAATATATACTGTTGATCTTCTGTAAAACAGTAATTCATGAAGATAGATACCATTTTAAAATGATGCAACTCTGAAGGTCGGAAAATATATAGCAATGTAAACTATCTTTTTTGTTTGCAATAGTAGAGATTTTTTTTTTAGATTCATAAAATAAATGGAATGAAAATTTCTTTTACTCTCCACAGAACTCCATAATTTCTTAACTTCTTCAAGCATTTTTCAAGTGATGTTAGCCTTCTGAGATAAAAATTGATAGAAAAGCAAAGGAGTTGCTACGTTAGAAGTTTTAAAAAAATGCCTGTAAAAAAACATTAAGCTGTTATAAATAAAACGGTGTATTGAGTGGGTAATATTACAAATATTAGAAGTTGTCATCTTAAAAAATAAAAAGACTAACTGAAAATCTAAGAAAAAGAGTGCTATAGGAAATTTGAAAAAAATCTGTCATGTAAAGTGAATATAATTAGCACTTCTCTGCCTATCATTGTTCAGTCTTTTTGTCTGTCTGGTTGATTAGGTATCATATTTCCAAGCCAGCTTGCATGTTGGTCTCTAATGGCCTCAGTACTAAGCAGGGGTTAAAATTCTATCTGCTCTATATTTGTTTTCATTTTAATATTGTATAAATTTTGTTGTCTCTGTCTTTCAGATTTATCAGTGAAATTTTCCTTTGAACTGCTCAAATCCTTGCATGCTCCACTTTTTTTTTTAGAAAGGTTTATTCCTGGTGTTACTGATCTCAGTTTGTGATAGAGTTGTCACATCCAAAAAAGCAGATCCAACTTCTTCTATGTTAAGTTTCTTAGAGTAGAGTTTCATTTTTGACTCTGTTGAATTTTCCTTTCCCATATACCAAATAGATGATCTATCTTTTCTGGACAGACTGAAAGTTTTGGTCCTCAATCACATTTTCAGAGTCAGACTACAGATGAAAGTAGAGAACATGATTATCTGTTTTCTGACAAAATGTCTTATTCTCAAAGTACAGGCCAATTGTTGTTGTTATCACATTGAATTTCATGATCCTTTCTCTGAGTTGTTGTTGCTAAACTGTACTTGTTCATATTTGGTAGTCACCCAATCAATGACCTTATTCACAGTCACCCCATCTTTGTGCATGCCTGTAAGATGGGAAGATTTCTAATTACATTCATATCACTAGTTAATTTTTAGGAAGCTGTTACTCCTTCATAAATGTCACGTTGCCATGTACTCTGCTAACGAGTACTGAATAGGTAATGAATGTCCAATCCACAGCCTGAAAGGATGACTATCACCTAAAACTCTGGACTTCAGGTCTGTGCTTGAATGGTGACAAACATTCTATAGTGAATAAGAACCCATTCAATTTGGCATTATCATCTTATACGGTTACAGGAAAAAACATGAGTTGAAACTTATTCTTCAGATGGAATAATGTGTGAGTCTGAGTTTGATCATAGAACAAACTGTGTTGAGAACTTCTTTTGACCTCTTTGAACTCTCCAGAACATCTGTTCTCTATTGTAAAAGCATCATATTTGATAGCAGTTTTATCTTCCAATGCAAACTGCAGCGTATTCTATATCGGTATTGACAGCAGTGTCTGCCTGTCTTTAGGAAAAGTATTTTCTTACACATTGCAAAAGATAAAACATACTGTCTGTTTGGAACACATTTTAAAAATGCCCCATTACCAGAGATTTCATTTAATATAAAAAGCATTCCACTATTCCCAGACACAGTGCTAGTGACTTTCCATTTTATTGATTCTAATTATCATGCTAGAGCATTTTTACACCCCAAATCAATTTTCTTGAAAATGAATGCATAGCCCCTTCCAGACATTTGATATAAGAAGATTCCATTTCTGGATTCATTTTCATCTTTATTTATTTATTTATTTAAGTTTTTATTTTTTTATAGTTGTCTATTTTTATATAATTTTCAATCAGTTGTGGGTATGGTAAGCACTAATTAATGTTAAGGAATAATTTCATATGGTTTAGAAGTAATCAAATTTATACAGGAAATACTATCATTGGTCAACTGTCTTAGCATTTATCTAAACATTTATTTTATCGACACATGCATGATATTGCCATTGTGCATGCCATTTTTAGTACTTGTGTATAATTTTCTCATTTCTGTTTCTCATAATGTTGTAACGTTTCTGAAAGACCTAGATGTTGCCAGTATCAGGCTTATTTATGACTCTGTTTCAGCTTTAGAGTGAAGATCACTCTATGACTAGGTGAACAGGTGTTGTGGTTTAGCCCGGCTGGCAGTCAAACACCACACAGCCGTTCGCTCACCCTCCCCCCTCCCTCTCCGGGATGGGGGAGAGAAACGGGAAAGTGAAGCCTGTGAGTTGAGATAAAGACAGTTTATTAAGACAGGGAAAAGAATAACAACAATAATAATAATAATAATAGTATCAATAGTAATAATGTGTACGAAATAAGTGATGCACAATGCAATTGCTCACCACCCGTTGACCGATGCCCAGCCTATCCCCGAGCAGCCGGCCACCCCTCCACCCCGGCTAGCCACCCCTATATATTGTTCAGCATGACGTCAGATGGTATGGAATACCCCTTTGGCCAGTTTGGGTCAGCTGTCCTGGGTCTGTCCCCTCCCAGCTTCTGCTGCATCCCTAGCCTGCTCGCTAGCAGGACAGAGAGAGGCTGAAAAGTCCTTGGCTTGGTGTAAGCACTGCTCTACAACAATTAAAACATCAGCATGTTATCAGCGCTCTTCTCATTCTAATCCAAAACATAGCACCCTGCCAGCTACTAGGAGGAAAATTAACTCTGTCCTAACTGAAACCAGGACAGATATCCACCCCTTATTCCATACCATTTACGTCATGCTCACGTTACACTCTTTCCAATACCTTCTAATTAATCACCATTTTCATCTATGATATATAGCAACCATGGTAGCGATGACATACAGTGTTATATGATAATTAACATATTATAATTCAACTCATGGGCTATTCTCACCCAGTATTAGGTCCCCTTGAGGTACACACCGGACCTCCCCATTCTTTTGCATTACCCACCAAGTGCATCCAGGTCCCCGAGCAAAAGCAATCCCACGAATGGGCTTGCCTTTTCCTGAGGCGGGAGTAGCCCAGACTGTCTTACCCAGCATGTTTCTTACATGCACTACAGGAACTTTATCCCCTTCTACAGTGCGTAACAGGTTTGATTGGGCAGGTCCAGCTCGGTTGGCAGATCCTCTAGTATTGACTAACCAGGTGGCCTTTGCCAGATGTGTTTCCCAATTTTTGAATGTCCCAGCACCCATTGCTTTCAGTGTAGTCTTTAACAGTCCATTGTATCGTTCAACTTTCCCGGAGGCTGGTGCATGATAAGGGATGTGATACACCCACTCAATACCATGTTCTTTGGCCCAAGTGTCTATAAGGTTGTTTCGGAAATGAGTCCCATTGTCTGCCTCAATTCTTTCTGGGGTGCCATGTCGCCATAGGACTTGCTTTTCAAGGCCCAGGATAGTGTTCCGGGCGGTGGCATGGGGCACAGGATATGTTTCCAGCCATCCGGTGGTTGCTTCCACCATTGTAAGTACGTGGCGCTTGCCGTTGCGGGTTTGGGGGAGTGTGATGTAATCAATCTGCCAGGCCTCTCCATATTTGTATTTCAGCCATCGTCCTCCATACCAGAGAGGCTTTGACCGTTTGGCTTGTTTAATTGCAGCACATGTTTCACAATCATGAATAACCTGTGCTATAGTGTCCATGGTCAGGTCCACCCCTCGGTCACGAGCCCATCTGTATGTTGCATCTCTACCTTGATGGCCTGAGGTGTCATGGGCCCATCGGGCTATAAATAATTCACCTTTATGTTGCCAGTCCAGGTCCACCTGAGCCACTTCAATCTTAGCAGCCTGATCCACCTGCTGGTTGTTTTAATGTTCTTCAGTAGCCCGATTCTTGGGCACATGAGCATCTACATGGCGTACCTTTACAACCAGGTTCTCTACCCGGGCAGCAATATCTTGCCACAATGCAGCAGCCCAGATGGGTTTGCCCCGGCGTTCCCAGTTGTTCTGCTTCCATTGTTGTAGCCACCCCCACAGGGCATTTGCTACCATCCATGAATCAGTATAGAGATAGAGAACTGGCCACTTTTCTCGTTCAGCAATATCTAAGGCCAGCTGAACGGCTTTCACTTCTGCAAACTGACTCGATTCACCTTCTCCCTCAGCAGCTTCTGCAACTCGTTGTGTAGGACTCCATACAGCAGCTTTCCATCTCCGATGCTTTCCCACAATACGACAGGACCCACCAGTGAACAGGGCATACTTCTTCTCATTTTCTGGTAGCTTGTTGTACAGTGGGGCTTCTTCAGCACGGACCACCTCCTCCTCTGATGATATCCCAAAGTACTTGCCTTCTGGCCAGTCCATAATCACTTCCAGGATTCCTGGGCGACTGGGGTTTCCTATTTGAGCCCGCTGAGTAATCAGTGCAACCCACTTGCTCCATGTAGCATCAGTTGCATGATGTGTAGAGGGGACCCTTCCTTTGAACATCCAACCCAGTACCGGCAGTCGGGGTGCCAGGAGGAGCTGCGCTTCAGTACCGACCACTTCCGAAGCAGATCGAACTCCCTCATATGCTGCCAATATCTCCTTTTCGGTTGGAGTATAGCGGGCCTCAGATCCTCTGTATCCCCGACTCCAAAACCCCAGGGGTCGACCTCAAGTTTCCCCAGGTTCTTTCTGCCAGAGACTCCAGGTGGGACCATTCTCCCCGGCTGCGGTGTAGAGCACATTCTTTACATCTGGTCCTGTTCGGACAGGCCCAAGGGCTACTGCATGAACTATTTCCTGTTTAATTTGTTCAAAGGCTTGTCGTTGCTCAGGGCCCCATTCAAAAGCATTCTTCTTACGAGTTACTTGGTAGAGCGGGTTTACAATCAGACTGTAATTTGGAATATGCATTGTCCAAAACCCCACGACACCTAGGAAAGTTTGTGTTTCCTTCTTGCTAGTTGGTGGAGACATAGCTGTTATTTTGTTGATCACATCCATTGGGATTTGACGACGTCCATCTTGCCATTTTATTCCTAAAAACTGGATCTCTCGTGCAGGTCCTTTAACTTTATTTTGTTTTATGGCAAAACCGGCCTTCAGAAGGATTTGGACTATTTTCTTCCCTTTCTCGAAAACTTCCTCTGCAGTGTCACCCCACACAATGATGTCATCGATGTACTGCAGGTGTTCAGGAGCCTCCCCCTGCTCCAGCGCAGACTGGATCAGACCATGGCAAATGGTAGGGCTATGTTTCCACCCCTGGGGCAGCCGATTCCAAGTATATTGGACTCCCCTCCAAGTGAAAGCAAACTGTGGCCTGCACTCTGCTGCTAGAGGGATGGAGAAAAATGCATTAGCAATATCAATTGTGGCATACCACTTGGCTGCCTTTGATTCCAGTTCGTACTGGAGTTCTAGCATGTCCGGCACTGCAGCACTCAGTGGTGGCGTGACTTCGTTCAGGCCACGATAGTCCACTGTTAGTCTCCACTCACCATTAGACTTTCGCACTGGCCATATGGGACTATTAAAAGGTGAATGGGTCTTGCTGATCACTCCTTGGCTCTCCAGTTGACAAATTAGCTCGTGGATGGGAATCAGGGAGTCTCGGTTGGTGCGATATTGCCGCCGGTGCACAGTTGTGGTAGCGATTGGCACTTGCTGTTCTTCAACCCTCAGCGACCCCACAACAGAAGGGTCCTCTGAGAGACCGGGCAAGGTAGACAACTGTTTAATGTCCTCTGTCTCTAAGGCAGCTATGCCAAAAGCCCAGCGGAACCCTTTTGGGTCCTTGAAATATCCTCTTCTAAGATAGTCTATGCCAAGGATGCACGGAGCATCCGGGCCAGTCACAATACGGTGCTTTTGCCACTCATTTCCGGTTAGACTCACTTCAGCTTCCAATACAGTTAACTGCTGGGATCCCCCTGTCACGCCATAAATACAGATGGGCTCCGGCCCTTTACAGCTTGATGGCATTAGAGTACATTGTGCACCGGTGTCTACTAGAGCCTTATACTTCTGTGCGTCAGACGTGCCAGGCCATCGAATCCACACAGTCCAATAAACTCGGTTGTCCCTTTCCTCCCCCTGGCTGGAGGCAGGGCCCCTCTAGTCCTGGTCAGAATCTTCGTTTCTGTGTTTAAAAGACTGCCTGCTAGAAGTTGGAGCAGCAAACTTTTCAGAGAACCCCTTTCTCCCGATTGTTTTCTTTTGCAACTCACGTACCCGTGCCTCTAGGGTCTCAGTAGATTTTCCATCCCATTTTCTCATGTCCTCTCCATGGTCACGTAGGTAAAACCACAGGGTGGCGCGGGGTGTGTACCCACCGTATTGTCTTCTTTGCACGGATGCACGTTTACCCCTAATAGCCGAGACGCTGGTTTGTACAGGTGGGGAAGAAAATACACTCTCTTTAAGTTGGTGGACCTCTTCAAACAGTTTCTCCAAAGTATTCTCTTTTAGTTGGTGGCCACTGGCTCGTTCAGGTTGGGGGGAATATAAATTCTCTTTAAGTTGGTGGACCTCTTCAAAAAGTTTCTCCAAAGTATTCTCTTTTAGTTGGTGGCCACTGGTTTGTTCAGGTGGGGGGGAAGATAAATTCTCTTTAAGTTGGTGGAACTCTTCAGAGAGTTTCTCCACAGCCGAGACTCAGGCCTGTAGGGAAGAGGAGAGATTTCCTTCGTACTCCCGGAGTTGTTTAGCCACGTCACCCACTGTGGGATCTTCACCGTCTATCCAGGTTATTATTGACAATGTGCTGTCCCATGTTGATGGTGCATTCCGTACAAACTTCCGCCACATGGGTCGAGTACACTGGACTTCATCTGGATCTGTGGATGTTTGTGCGTCGTCTAGGTCCTTATAAATTACTTCCCGTATGGCTAATTCCCTCAGGTACTGAATTCCCTTCTCCATGGTGGTCCACTTGACTGGTAGACATACAAGTTCTTCCTTGTAGGGATACCTTCCCTTCACAGCTAACAGGAGACGCCTCCAGAGGCTGTGAGATCGTGCTCCATCTCCAATTGCTTTGTCAATGCTTGCATCTCTAGCAAGGGATCCCAACCGCTTGGCTTCCCTGCCCTCTAATTTCACACCATTGGCTCCAGTGTCCCAGCACCGGAGCAGCCAGGTGACAAGCTGTTCACCTATACAACGACCAAAATCTTTTCGCACATCTCGTAGCTCACGCTGGTATAGGGTTCGGGTAGTTACTGTTGACTTACTGACATCCTCATCCTCATCTTCATCCTCCTGCACACTTGATGGCCCAGCCTCGTCTTCTCCAGACCCAGACTTAGCAGAAGACTTTCTGCGTTCTAAACGACCTGCGTCTCTATACCATTTTTTCACCTTTTCTACAGGGGCAACTTGCACTGCTACAGCTCGCCTCTCCGACCCAGCCACAGGGTCTGCCACAGGGATTGGAATACCCTCTGCAGGGTCAACTTGCACTGCTACAGTTCGTTTCTCCGACCCAGCCACAGGGTCTGCCACAGGGGTTGGAGTAACCTCTGCAGGGGCAACTTGCACTGCTACAGTTCGTTTCTCTGACCCAGCCACAGGGTCTGCCACAGGGGTTGGAGTACCCTCTGCAGAGGCAACTTGCACTGCTACAGTTCGTTTCTCTGACCCAGCCACAGGAGTGGGAATGGCTGCGGGAGCTGGAGCCGGGACGGCTGCGGGAGCTGGAGCCGGAATGGCTGCAGGAGCTGGAGCCGGGACGGCTGCGGGAGCTGGAACGGCTGCGGGAGCTGGAATGGCTGCGGGAGCTGGAGCCGGGACAGCTGCGGGAGCTGGAGCTGGAACGGCTGCGGGAGCTGGAGCCGGAACGGCTGCGGGAGCTGGTACGGCTGCGGGAGCTGGAGCCGGGACAGCTGCGGGAGCTGGAGCCGGGACGGCTGCGGGAGCTGGAGCTGGAGTGGCTGCAGGAGCCGGGACTGGAACGGCCGCAGGGTCTGTCACTAGGTTGATAGTAGCATCAATTGCAGCTCGATAGGCACAAGCCAGACCCCAGCACGCCACAGTGATTTGTGTCACTTTGGAACTGCCAGAGTCATGACACCTTTTTTTCAAGCATTCTACCAGTTTTTTAGGATTTTGCAGTTGTTCAGGGGTGAATGTCCAAAACACTGGAGGTGCCCACTGCCCTAGAAACCTGCCCATATCCTCCCACACTCCCTGCCACTCGCAACTATCCCGCCTCAAGACAGATCTCCGGATGAGATTCCTAAGTAGTTGTTTAACCTTAAACAAAACCTGAAGCGCATTCAGGAGACATAACAACAAGAACATGCTGGTCTGAGTATCCCAAGGATATTCAACATCTTGGAGAGCTACCGTAACTAGCTCGGGGGATAAGAGGGTGGTGAAGGAGGAAGGGAGAGTGAACAGGTAGGAAAAAATATCTTCCCCTGTCCCCTCCAGAGACTGACTCCCTGATGAAAAAAGGCAATAGGTGTAATTGCTAATAGTTTCTGAGATATGGTTTCCGAAGTATAGAGTCGACGACAGTGCTGAGTACAAATACCAGGTTAGAGTCATGACCAGATACTTCATCATTTCATAAGCCATCGTTACACCACACAGTACCATAACAATCTTAAACCAGGGCCCGGAAAGGGTAAACAGCACGACAGGGAGCACATACAGAAAGTAACTTGCTATAAAACTCAATTTGGGAAACAGGCACAGCAGACTTGAGATTAAGGCAATCAACATTGTGACTAGCAACTATTAAGCAGGTCGAATACTTATACCAGTTTTAGTTTAACACACTCTGGTCAAATCTGTCGATATCTCAACCCTTCGAGCCCCACGTTGGGCGCCAAATGGGCTGTTGTGGTTTAGCCCGGCTGGCAGTCAAACACCACACAGCCGTTCGCTCACCCTCCCCCCTTCCTCTCCGGGATGGGGGAGAGAAACGGGAAAGTGAAGCCTGTGAGTTGAGATAAAGACAGTTTATTAAGACAGGGAAAAGAATAACAATAATAATAATAATAATAATAATAGTATTAATAGTAATAATGTGTACGAAATAAGTGATGCACAATGCAATTGCTCACCACCCGTTGACCGATGCCCAGCCTATCCCCGAGCAGCCGGCCACCCCTCCACCCCGGCTAGCCACCCCTATATATTGTTCAGCATGACGTCAGATGGTATGGAATACCCCTTTGGCCAGTTTGGGTCAGCTGTCCTGGGTCTGTCCCCTCCCAGCTTCTGCTGCATCCCTAGCCTGCTCGCTAGCAGGACAGAGAGAGGCTGAAAAGTCCTTGGCTTGGTGTAAGCACTGCTCTACAACAATTAAAACATCAGCATGTTATCAGCGCTCTTCTCATTCTAATCCAAAACATAGCACCCTGCCAGCTACTAGGAGGAAAATTAACTCTGTCCTAACTGAAACCAGGACAACAGGGAAATATAACATCAGTCCAGCCAGCAATTGAAGTGTTCATATATACAGAAATTTTCACCATATTCAAGTAAAAAGAGGGTCATTACAGCTTGTCTATGTTTATACCTAGTTTTGAAGACTCAAGTATTTCTAAGAAAAATAAATGCAACTATTATGTGAGGAGAGTACCCTGATGCCTGGGGCAAAAATTATGATAAGAGTATATGTGTAAATTGAACAGTTTCATAGGGTGTTTGCTGGCACTATTTAATTTAATACTGTAGGAATAACCTTAGTGTTTGCTGGTTGGGCCTGAGATTTCCAAAGATTATCCCCTGACATAACTGCATATACTTGACATGCAATTGTGCACATACACATTTCAGACTGAGCACGTTTGTGAGGTAAGTAATGAAGATACAAAGGATGAAAAAACACTCTCATTGTACAGACAGTACAGAAAGTGTCCATAGATGAAGAAAAATAAAACAGAGACGGTTCCTTTTGGATGTTAAACTTGGCATCTCCTATTTCACGTTGTTTTGAAGGGCAAAATGAGACATTATTTTTGAAAATTAATGTGGGTATTTAAGGAGATAAAAACAATTTTATTTTGCTTCTACTTAGTTTTTATGTACTGTGATAGCTTAAGTTCAGCTTTTCTGTCTTCAAGCATCTCACTACTCACTTTTTCAAAGGACTTTTTTTTCTTCTTTTTTTCTTTTTTCTTTTTTTTCTCTTTTTTTCTTTTTTTTTTCTTTTTTCTTTTTTCTTTTTTTTTCCTTTTTCTTTTTTTCTTTTTTCTTTTTTTTTCTTTTTTTTTTTTCTTTTTTCTTTTTTCTTTCTTTGGGTGATGTAAGGTATCCTGGAGAAAAATTATGTATATTATGCATAATTCCTGAAGCTATTTAATGGGTCCCACTGAAGTGCCAAAGCTTTGGAAATGCATCTTAAAAATGCCAATTTTCAAAAGAGATCATTTTTCTGATATGAATTACTACATTATGAAACTACTCAATGAAATCAAAAAGAGGATAATGAGACAAACACTGAGGGCATATTTGTTTCTATCTAAGAGAAAGCAAACAAAAATGAAATAATGTGACTTTCTACCCTTACTAAGCTATATATCACCTACCTCTAGGTATAAGAAAATAATAAAATACATAATCATCTTTTGAACAGCTAGTATAAGAGAAAAACGTTCCTATTAGCTCCGTGGGCTGATTTTATTTGCTGAAATTTTTTCACATACTGTGTTACAGAAATTTGTACTTTACAGTTGGACACTGTTTATTTTCTACAACTATTTCACAGAGGTTTTACAACAATATTACTCTGTTTCCATTGATTTTAATACTTTTGAATTTATTGTCTTAATCTCTGTATGCACAAATTATTAATGGTTGCAGTATTTAAATATAACAAAGTTTCATAATTGAAGCTCTGTATTTGTCAATGGTCAAATACATTGTAAAGAATTTGTCATCTACAGTGCCAATTTAATGGGAAGACTTCAATGTGTAAATGAAGTATTTGGAAGAGGAGGTCATAACACTGAATGATTGAAGCTGCAGCCCATTACCTCTGATTTTCCAAAGGCTTTGTGTGTCTCTCACAATCTTCAGATAATCACAGCTCTACAGTTATGTCACTATCATATAATGTCAGTGTCATCATCTGCTTTACCATTCAAATGGGAAAGCACACATACATTCACACCCACCCACAAAATACCGGTTTTAATTTTTCTTTCCTCACCCTCCCCCCCCAGCTTAATAGGAGTTGCAAAACACCATCTGGTGCTAATTTCTACTCTGACTAATAAAATAATGCAGCACCAAGAAAAAAATATATCAGCAGTACAAACAGACCAACGCAGAGTATACTGACATAACATAATGTGCATACCAGAACTCCAAATGTGTTTTTTTTTTGTTGTGTGTTTTTTTTTTTTTACATATAAAATAAAAATGTATGAAAGGCATATGTTCTTTGACCTAAAGTTAATTAGATTTTTATGCAATTCTTAGAAACAAACTCTCCTTAAAGTGCCATGAAAGTCACTCAAGAGTGATTGAACAGATTACAACAGAAACAGTATCACTGTTTGGCCTTAAGGAAAGCCTTATGGTCCTGTGGTTCAGCAAGATGCTGAACTGGGAAAAAAGAATTATTTTCTAAATCTGCTTCTGCATCTGATCTCTATTGCAGTGCTACTTCTTTATTGGTATAATCTAAAACAGAATCATCACAGAATCGTAGAATGGTTTGGGTTGGAAGGGACCTTGAAGATCATCTAATTCCAAGTCACCTGCCATGGTCAGGGATGCCTCCCACTAGATCAGGTTGCTCGAAGTCCCATCCAACCTGGCCTTGAACACTTCCAGGAGTGGGGCAACCTGTCCCAGGTAAACAGGTGTTCTCTAGGTAAAGAATTTCTACCAAACATCTAATATAAATCTACCCTGTTGTAGTTTAACTCCATTACTCCTTGTCTTATCACTACACTCCCTGACAAAGTCCCTCCCCAGCTTTTCTGTAGGCCTGCTTTAGATACTAGAAGGCTGCTATAAGGTCTCCCCAGAGCTTTCTCTTCTCCAGGCTAAACAAACCCAATTGTCTCAACCTGTGAGAGGTGTTTCAACCCTTTCATCATCTTTGTGGCCCTCCTCTCTACATGCTCTAACAGGGCCACATCCTTCTTATTCTTGGGGCCCCAGAGCTGAACACAGTATTTGAGGTGGGGTTTCACAAAAGTGGAATAGAGGGACAGAATTTCCTTTGACCTGTTAGCTACACTTCTTTTGATGCAGCCCAGGATATGATTGGCTTTCTTGCCTGCAAGTGCACATTGCCAGATCATGTGAAGTTTTGCATCCACCAATACCCCCAAGTACTTCTCTGCAGGGCTGCTCCCTATCCATTCATCTCCCAGCCTGCATTTGCACTTGGAATTACCTCAGCCTAGGTGCAGGACATTTTAAACTTCATGAGTTTAGCATGGGCATATCTCTCAATCCTGTCAAGGTCCCTCTGGATGGGATCCCTTCCTACCAGCATGTTGACCAAACCACACAGCTTATGTTGAGGGTGCACTCAATTCCGCTGTCTATGTCACTATCAAAGATGTTAAATAAATCAGTGAATCAATAAACAATTGCTAGATTAAGCTTTTCTGCAGTTAAAAGAGAATTCACAATTCATAAAGAGAATAAAAGAGAATAAAAGAGAATTCACATAGAGAAGAAAATAAAAGAGAATTCACAATTCATAAAGTGTATTTCCATCTATACTTAGTGTTTTTGCTGGTGCAACCAGCAGAATTTCGGGTTTTTCGATCACGGGAAGGTCTACGCGACACCCGGCCTGCTGGCACCAGATGGGATGCACCTCTCTCAGAGAGGGGTGAGGATTTTTGCTCAGGAGTTGGCTGGGCTGATAGATAGGGCTTTAAACTAGAGTCGAAGGGGGAAGGGGATAAAACCAGGCACGCTGGTGATGAGCTAAGGGATGGTGTGCTAGAATCAGAGGGACTGTGTGCTAGTGAGGCCCTTCGGTCGGCTACACAAGGTGCTGCGTGTAGGGAGGTGCATTTGAAGTGCTTCTACACAAATGCACGCAGTATGAGGAATAAAATGGATTAGCTAGAAGTCTTGGCCCAGTCCCACAGCTACGACATCATCGGCATAAGCAAAACCTGGTGGGATGAGTCCTGTGGCTGGTGTGTTGCAATAGATGGTTACAGGCTCTTCAAGAGGGATAGGCAGGGTAGGCGAGGTGGCGGGGTGGCGATGTATGTGAAGCATGGGCTGGACTGTGTGGAACTTCAAGTTGGCGATGGCAAAGTTGAGAGCCTCTGGGTAAGGATTAAGGGACGAACAAATAAAGGCGATGTTGTTGTGGGAGTCTATTACAGACCACCTGGCCAGGACGACAACGTCAATGAATTATTCTTTGCAGAACTAAGAGATGCCTCGAGATCAACTCCCCTTGTCCTATTGGGGGATTTCAACTTGCCAGACATCAACTGGGATCACCACACGGCTGACACAAGCAAGTCCAGGAGGTTCATAAAGCACCTAGATGATAACTTCTTGGTGCAGGTGCTAAGGGAGCCAGCTAGGAGAGGTGCCCTCCTAGATCTGTTGCTGGAGAACAGAGAGGGTCTTGTGGGAGACGTGGCAATTGGTGGCCGTCTCGGTCATAGTGACCATGAAGTGGTTGAGTTTAGAATTTATTGTGACAGAAGGAAAACTGCCACCAAAACTTCAGCCCTGGATATGGGGAAAGCAGACTTCAGGCTGCTCAGGGAACTAGTCAGCAAGGTCCCCTGGGAAACTGCTTTTGAAGGCACAGGCGTCCATCAGTGCTGGTCCATCTTTAAGCACTGCCTCCTAAAAGCACAAGATCAGGCGATTCCAAAATATTGGAAGTCAGGCAAGCGGGGCAGAAGGCTTGCCTGGCTGACCAGGGATCTTCTACTGGAGCTTAGGTGAAAAAAGAAAGTGTACGGCTGCTGGAAGGAGGGCCAGGCGTCGAGGAAGGAATACAGGGATGCTGTTCGTGTTTGTAGGGAGAAAATTTGTGTGGCCAAAGCCCAACTAGAGTTGAAGCTGGCCATGTCTGTGGGAGACAATAAAAAAGGTTTTTTTAGATATGTGAACAGAAAAAGGAGAACCAAAGAAAACATAGGTCCGCTACTAGATGGGGAAGGTCTCCTCACAGACAATGACATAGGCAAAGCAGAGACATTTAACGCCTTCTTCGCCTCTGTCTTCAATGCTGATGATGGGCTTCGGGACCCAGGGTACCCTGAGCTGGAGGACCATGACGGTGGGAATGACAAACTCCCAACCGACCCTGAATGTGTGCGGGATTTGCTGCTCCACCTGGATCCATAGAAGTCCATGGGTCCAGATGGGATTCATCCCAGGGTGCTTAAAGAGCTGGCTGACGTCATCGCGGGACCTCTCTCAATTATTTTTCAATGATCTTGAGAATCTGGAGAGGTCCAATTGGACTGGAAGCTGGCAAATGTTGTGCCAATTTTCAGGAAGGGTAAGAAAGAAGACCCTAGCAATTACAGGCCTGTCAGTCTCACGTCAGTGCCTGGTAAAATTATGGAGAGGATGATCCTTGAAGTTATTGAAGCGCAGCTGGGGGACAAGGCAGTCATTGGTCCCAGCCAACATGGGTTCATGAGGGGTAGGTCCTGCCTAACAAATTTGATTTCTTTTTATGATAAGATCACCCATCTAGTCGATCAAGGGAAACCAGCTGATGTGATCTTTTTGGACTTCAGCAAAGCTTTTGACATGGTTTCCCATAGGATCCTACTGGACAAAATGTCCAGCATGCAACTTAACAAAAACATCATACGATGGGTGAGCAATTGGCTGACAGGCAGGGCTCAAAGGGTTGTGGTAAATGGGGCCACATCTGGCTGGCAGATGGTCACTAGTGGGGTCCCTCAAGGCTCCATTTTCAGGCCAGTCCTCTTCAATGTCTTTATAAATGATTTGGATGTAGGACTAGAAGGTGTTTTGAGCAAATTTGCCGACGACACCAAACTTGGAGGAGTTGTGGACTCTGATGAGGGTGGAAAGGCCTTGCAGAGAGATCTGGACAGACTAGACAGCTGGGCGAAAACCAACCACATGAAGTTTAACAAAAGCAAGTGCCAGGTCCTGCACCTGGGACGGGGCAACCCTGGCTATACGTACAGACTGAGCGACGAGACGCTGGAGAGCAGCCCCGCAGAGAGGGATCTGGGGGTTGTGGTTGACAGCAAGTTGAATATGAGCCAGCAGTGTGCCCTGGCAGCCAGGAAGGCCAACCATATCCTGGGATGCATCAAGCACGGCATTGCTGGTCGGTCGAGGGAAGTGACTGTCCCGCTCTACTCTGCGCTGGTCCGGCCTCACCTCGAGTACTGTGTGCAGTTCTGGGCACCACAGTAAAAAAAAAGGACATTAAACTGTTGGAGAGTGTCCAGAGGAGGGCGACGAAGATGGTGAAGGGCCTAGAGGGGAAGACAAATGAGGAGTAGCTGAGGTCACTTGGCCTGTTCAGCCTGGAGAAGAGGAGGCTGAGGGGGGACGGGACCTCATCGCAGTCGACAACTTCCTCACGAGGGGGAGAGGAGAGGCAGGTGACCTATTCTCCGTTATCACCAGTGACAGGACCTGTGGGACGGTGTTAAGCTGAGGCAGGGGAAGTTTAGGCTAGACATCAGGAAGAGGTTCTTCACCGGGAGGGCGGTTGCACACTGGAACAGGCTCCCCAGTGAAGTAGTCACTGCGCCAACCCTGTCTGAATTTAAAAAGCGATTGGACTGTGCACTTAGTCACATGGTCTAAACTTTGGGCAGACCTGTGCAGTGCCAGGAGTTGGACTAGATGATCCTTATGGGTCCCTTCCAACTCGGGATATTCTATGATTCTATGATTATATTTTCTCTTAATAGCAAAAACTTTCACAAGATTTTCTGTACTAAATTGCTTTATTAAACACCAATTTTATGGTAATAACAGTAATTTTAAGAAAAAAATTATAATTGTCATTCTGATGGGTTAAAATTGATTAATTAACTCTACACATCAAAAACATGAGATTAGAAGCCAACATAACATATTTTATCTTGATTTTTAAAGTAAATCAAAGTGTGGGGGTCTTGTCTGTTTGTTGTTTATTTGGTTGTTTTTTTCCTTTTGATTTGAGCTGTCAGGATGAAAATATGTCATAGTTTCAGAACTGTAAAATGTGTATGCATTCAGCAAATATTTTTCTAATATTTATAATTTGCACTGAAAGTGAAATAATGGGAACAGGATATTTATTCAGAAGAAAACATACTCAAGGAAATACACAGGAGATAGTAGTGTGAAATTTTACTTTTTTTTTTTTTTTTTTTTTTTTACTTACATGAATATAATGAAAACTATTAATATAGTGAAAACTTAGGTACAGATTTCACTTTAAAACTACCAGTTTATGAAAAATTAGATTAGATATCCACTACGCTAATGAGCTAGGTTACTTATTTTTTTCTTTATTCTGCCTCCCAGAATTTTTTTACTCTTTAATTTTCTTAAAGTAATGAAAAATATAGGACTTTTACTAAATACATTTTTTTTTTTTTTTTTTTGATCGGGATATTGATAATAAGATCCATCAGTTTGATGCCAACTGGAATGATAATACTTTAACTCACACAGTCTGAATTAGCCTGTAGATCCATCTTTATTCATCTAATATTAACACATGCATAAGTCCAATTGAGTTTGATGAAACTGAAGTATATGCTTAATGTTAGGCATATGATTGAGTGTCTTTCTGAATTGTTACATAAAGAGGAACATCTGTTGCTTTGCTCTGTCTTAATTATTTCATCACTCACCTCTTTATTTCAATTTTATCCATTCGGGCAGGAGGGAATCATTTATTATCCATTGTTGACGATAGATTCGTCTTAGAGAACTATGTAATCAGGTGAATTTGAGGACTGTAAAAGTTCAAGTGTTGATATGAAGTCTGAGGATAGGAGAGTAATTCTGCTTTCTCTTCTGTACTGTTCCTGGAGTCTTGCCCAGACTTCTTCAAAGAGTGTGTATTTTGCCTGAAAATATTCGCAACATCTGGAAAATCACTAAGAGATAGCTCTGGAAAAAGCAAAGTACATGGTGCTTAGGAAGACAGTATGCTGGAATCCAAAATACTTAGACAGATATTACTGTCTCTTCTAGAAAATAAAAATGGCCTTTGATCATTCCCTGGACTTGAAGGCAAGAACTGCAACATAGCTTGTAGTCAATTAGCTAACCTCTCACCTTGCGGCAAATAGGGAGATGTCACCCGTCCTGCCTGGGAGGAATAAGTCCTGGTGTACACAGTCCTCCAAACTGCCTGAATATCATCTGGAAGAGCACTAGCTGGTAAAAGCCAAAAACCACTTCTGGAAGCATGCTAACAATTAAATAGAATGAATGGTTTTGAAACAGTGTTTAAATTGTCTTCTAGCCTCACCTTCTTTATTAGGATAGAGTTAGACTTCTCATATAGCATATGCTGAAAAAGGATCTACACAAGCCATCTGGTAAATGAGGGTTGCTTAAACTAATCAAGAGGAAACATCAAAGAAAAGGGCACCCTAGACACAGTTGCCTCAATACCTGCCTCACTCTGAACTGTTGACAAGTGTCTTAGAGTGAGAAGCAGGAGCTCTTTCTGCTCTCTGACAGGGTCATGGAACTTGTTACACCAAAGTCAAAGTGTTAGCACAGTTATTCAGGAGGTGAAAAGTCTAAATATTTATTTATTTACTTACTTATTTGTGTGTGTGTGTGAGAGTTAATTTAACCCATATTCAGAAACCAGAAGGCATAAATGTATATTTATTATTGTCTTACTTGAACTATTTTAATTTGGATTTTTTTTTTTTTTTTGAGAAGGGGAAAAAAAAAAATGTTTATTATAATTTACAATGGGATGGTTAGGGTAATCTCTAATGAAATAGCAAATGAGAGTTCAAGTTAGCCTTATAAACCAGGAGATTTTACATTATATCTCACATTATATATTAATGTCCTAAGTACTAGCTAAATGTGATGAAGAGTTGCAATGCCCCAATTTCTGTATTTTTTCAGTAATGTTTAAAGTACTGTTGTAAATTTATCTTGAAAAACTGAAATTTTTGAAAGGAAATAGCCCCCCCCCCCCCTTTCTTTTTTTTTTTTTTTTGGGGGGGGGGCGGAATATTGACATCTATTCCTTAATGTATGAATAGTATCATGCTATGTAAAACTGCATCCTTGGTGAATATCTGTTCCACCAAATATTTCAGGTCACTCTGTAATCGTAATAGTTCAGTAACATAAAGCAGGTGAGCAATCATAACCTGTTTTAAGTCAAACTCAACAGAACAAATAAATCACATAATTTTTTTTTTCTGCTAATAATACAAGAATGTTTCGTCATAGGTTTATGTTAGTTTTTTTTTTCTTTTTTTCCAATTTTGTCTTTAATATTATGTATTTATTCCTGCAGGAAAAAAACATGTTATTATGAAAGAACAAAGCACTGATACATAGAAGAATAAAAATTATAGTCTTTCCAGCACTCTTGGTTCATCTTGGTTCAAACCAATTTCATTTTCTTGTTTGTATTTTTTTTTTTTTTACTTTAAAAAATAATAATAAGACTAAGGGGATGAAGAAATTATTTAAATGGTTGTACTTAATTTTAAATATTTTGAAAAATTATATAAATATTCAGATTCCTAAGTGTACAGATAAAGTTGATAGAACTATATTATTTAGTTTTTCAAGAACTGTAAGAATAACAAATTATTGTTCAGAAAAATATTGGAAAAAAATTACTTTCACAATTGATTGTGATATTAATGGAAAGTTATACACATATTCTGGTAGATAGGAAAAGAAGGATTTATCAATATTATTTTTTAAATAGCAACGAGTTATTTCTGTGTTTCTGTATTTCTGTAGGGAGCATTTATAAACAATTGTAGGGTAACTGTAGTGGCCAGGGAGCTGTCTTAATATATATATATATATATATATATATTTATATGGCTAAAATTAGCTTTCTTCTTAATGTTTAGAAGAAGTTGTCACATAAATGAGGGACAATGAAAAGAGAGATGAGCAGAGCACATCAATAAATAAAATTACTTCAGATCTCATTTAATATATTTTTTTCAGACTAAGAACTTCCCAGATAGAGTAATAAGATCCAGCACTTGTGAGGTGAAAAAGAAAGAAGGAAAGAAGGAAAGAAAAAGAAGGAAAGAAGGGAAAGAAAGAGAGAAAGAAGGAAGGAAGGAACGAAAGAAGGAAGGAAGGAAGGAAGGAAGGAAAGAAGGAAGGAAAGAAGGAAGGAAGGAAAGAAAGAAGGAAGGAAGGAAGGAAGGAAGGAAGGAAGGAAGGAAGGAAGGAAGGAAGGAAGGAAGGAAGGAAAGAGAAAGAAAGAAAGAAAGAAAGAAAGAAAGAAAGAAAGAAAGAAAGAAAGAAAGAAGGAAGGAAAGAGAAAGAAAGAAAGAGAAAGAAAAAGAAAGAAAGAGAAAGAAAAAGAAAGAAAGAAAGAAAGAAAGAAAGAAAGAAAGAAAGAAAGAAAGAAAGAAAAAAAGAAAAAGAAAGAAAGAAAGAAAGAAAGAAAGAAAGAAAGAAAAAGAAAGAAAGAAAGAAAGAAAAAGAAAGAAAGAGAAAAAGGAAAGAAAGAAAAGGAAACAAAGAAAAGGAAAGAAGGAAAGAAAGAAAGAAGGAAAGAAGGAAAAGAAAGAAGGAAAGAAAGAGGGAAAGAAAGACGTAAAGAAGTAAGAAGTTTTGAGAAATCTGTGTTTTAATTTTCTTTTTTTTTTTTTTTATGGAAGAAAAGACTTCATAAGAAATTTGTGTTTTGCAGACACAAAACCTCCATTGAAATCCTAAGTATGAAACTTCAGGCTGCTGATGCATTTTATTAGGACACCTAAAATATGTGAAATTTGAGAAAGCCAAAGATCATGGTCTTTCTTTGTAATCCCTTGTTTTAACTTTCTTCAAGATATTAAATTTTGAAGTCTTAGACAGCTCTCTGCTGCTCTGAAACTCAAGGTAATTTTATCCTTGAATATTCTGTTTCAAGGGTTGATGGCTACATTCCTACTGTTCTTTAGCCATGCTTCATCTGAGCTATTAGGTGACTCCATCCACACTCAGTGGAAATCCATTGTGTTTTTCTTCTACCCTGACAACAGTGCTGTTCTCCTGAATACACTGTAAAACATACCCTGCCTTCCAGTACTGTCTATTCTGCCCCCTGGTAATCACTCCCCTCCCTTGCTATTCACAAGAAAGACTCAGTGTGTTTCCATTCTGTTTTTAATCACTATCCTGGCCTATTCCTCTGCTCCAAATTATTGCATTTTACTCCCCTGGTATTCCCCTCATCTCTGTTTTTCATCTTTAACTGCTCTGCTGAGCTCTTATGTTCACAGTTCATTTCCCTTTGACTTGGCATGGATAAAAGTTCCACCTGTCGGCCAGTAGTGAGCTGGGATTACAGCATGAGGTTAGCATCTCTGCTGGCCTGCCGTTGAAGTGTATATCAGATCTTTTTATGGAAGACCTTGGCAATTACACTCATATTAAAATGACATATAGCTTCCAGCAGGTGTTTGAGTTTTTTTTTTTTTTTTTTTTTTTTTTTTTTTTTTTTTAATTTAGAGTTTTTAAATGTTTTCCTCTTTTAAAAGCAGGCTGGTGTCTGCTTTAAGTTACTGGTCAACAGTTTTGTAAGACATTGCATATATGTCTATAAAGGCTGTTACCTAGCTTAAATTCTGCTTTTTGTTGTAAAAACATCACACAAATATTTAGCATATTTGAGAGAATAATATTTGCAAGTCAACATATTAAATTGTTTGGGGAGTTTAGTAACAACAGTTATTTGTTTGGGGAGAAGTGATTAGCCAATAGAGACATTGTGCAGGCATTGTGGTCATCTCAGGCATTTTGAGGTCAGAAGAATCATACTAGTCTTAAAGGGCTGTTATATTAACTCTGCTATTTACTTTTGCTTACAACTTCAACAATGATCAAAAGTGCAAATTGCACCAGTTCTCCTGGCCTCTTTCCTTTCTCCCTTCCCTCCTTTCTTCCTTCCTTTCTTTCTCCCTTCCTTTCTCCCTTTCTTCCCTTCCCAGAAAGCTATTCATGATTAACTATTTTTAGCTATTCGTGATTAACATTTAGTATTAAAAATCTGAAGCTTATTTCAAGTCAGAATTTCCTAATTCCTAGTAATTGGATCTTGTTATGCTTTTGTCTACCAAATTAAATAACTATTATAGAATAGCGTCTCATGGGATTGTGATCAAGTTGCTTCTTAATCTTCTTTGCAACAGACTATATAGTGATTTCTTTGCATTTCTTATTAGAAAGTGTATTAATCAGTCCTCAAAATACTCTAGAGGCACTTTTCTGAGGCTTTTAAAAGTTTTTCTTATCCCTTTTATAATGTTGCCTTTGATGTCTCCTACTCCCTCTCCAGTGTTTTACAATATTTGTGTTTCAAGTAGTAGAGGTCTTAGTGTTGTGACAGAGGTCTGGGGAACATTTTGTGTTTTGTAGTGTGTGAATGTATGCAGACTGGGTTATTCTTCCTTCTCTTCAGGATTAAATTCCAATTATATAGCACACTGAATAGCAAAATTCTGAATTCAATGACCTTGGTAGTCACTTCTGTTTCTGTATGCCTAACTGTATGCATCTTTCAAGTATTTCTCTTGTCAATGTCATGTAGGTAGAATACATTACCTTTCTCCACAGGTAAATATTGTCTTTTATTTTATTTTATTTTATTTTATTTAATCACATCTTCACTCAGGAAGATGTAGTTCTGGAGCCAAATTCACAGTGATACATTTCTCACAATGAACTTCATCCTGCAGTTGTTGCTGTAGTATTACAGCAGCTTATCAATTCTTTTCCAGTTGTGTGAAGGATGGTAGCTGGACAGCCAGAAGAAATGAGACCAAGTGATTGTAGAAAGTGTCTGTTGATTTCTCACTCTCTAATTTCCTTCTAAATTTACTGTTCTCGTGCATTTTGGCCAATTCACAGAGAAATAGGAACAAGATTTTTCTCAGCTGAATTCAAAGGGAAGCTTTCCCTGCCATACACAGGCAGGCTTATTTCAATCAAGGAAATAAAAATATTCTAGTGTAAATCAGATTATCTGTCAAAAAATGTTTCTAATAGAAAGAAGACCAGGCTTTAATGTTTGAGGTTTTAATCAAGTTTTAATCTGGGAATATCTTTGGATGGAAGGATTTTGAAAAATATTTCATTCTTCTTTCTCAGATCTTCTAAATACTTTTATTTCCTTCTCTGATTAGCCCACCTAGCCAACTTTTCTTTTTTCCTTTTTTTTATTTCCCCACCAACTACAAAGATCCTCAAGTATACTGCAGCTCATGTACATCTTACTCTACATTTAGTTGATCCCTCTCTCTGAATTACAGAAGGAAAAATAATAATAATTAAAAAAAAAAAAATCTTCCTTAAAGATAATAAATGTGGCAAATAAATGTGGTTGCACATGGACTTTAGGTTGAACAATTTATTTTTCTCCTAGATACAAAGCTGTTTTTATTATGCCTTTTAACTCATGCATATATTTGACTTTCATTGATTGTGAGAAATTAAATCATATTTTGGCAGTGAAATACACTATATTGTGCTTTTATGTTAAAATTCTGTTATTTTTTAACATCTTTCTTATCCAGAAAATGTTTATACACAAAACCTAGGAGTGACTTGTTAATAGCAGATTTATCCTCTGAATTATTTAGCATGAATGAAAAGTTGTGTGTTTTGTTGTTGTTGTTTTATTATTATTATTTTTCTAACATGCACATTTGGCTAGAAAACTCATTTTGTTAATGACACTGGTAACTGCTTCAATAAGGGATAATTGGGATAATTCTTCAGTAAAAATCAGTACTAAGGAAAAAAATGCATCAAATTTTTGTAGGTCATTTACTCCCTCACATACCAATGAAGGATGGCAACATACTTTATATTCTCAAGCATTTTGATAAATCCAATTTTAAATGATTCATTGACTGGCTATCCTTGTTCTGTTAGATAGCATATTTAGCTGGATTATCAATAAAGAGTATTTCTAGGCATGGCTATATTTCTTTATCCCATCTTTTTCTCATTATTCTTTGCTATACCGCTATGAAACACTGAACTGACTTGTGTGTTCTGTCTACAATTATTTCATGTTCATTCAATTTTTGCATGCGATTCTCATCATCCTGCCTTTTCACTCATCAGGTAAGTAGAATTGTTGTGGAAAGAATAATGTACTTCACTCAAAAGAGAGAAGCAGTGATATGTTTTATTCATATACTATAGCAATTTAACAAAGTTTGATTCTAAATAAGAAGCAACTTAAGATTTGATGGCAAGGTACACTCAGTTATTTATGACATAGAGTACAGGGTTAAACACACTCATCCAGGAGACCCTCCTGTTGAGTCACAAGGTTCAGAATGGAGCCTCTTGCATTCTAAACTCCTTCTTAGAGAGGAGTCTAGGTGTGACTCTAACTTTCACTGGGAATTCTGTATGAGTAAGAACTGCAGGCACCTACCAAAGAATGTATGGTAGAAGGAAGTGTTAACATTCATCAGTGGAAGGTGGCTGGTGAAAAACAACAACAACAACAACAACAAACAAAAAAGCACATGGTGCTAGGGCCACAAAGAATGTAACAGAATAAAACTTACATTAGAAAGGCAACACAAGAAAGAAAACACAAAAGAATGAAAATAGTGAGTTTACAAGGGATAAAAATTTGCTTGTTAAAGTCATAAACAGAAGTCATAAACACATTGCTTGTTAAAGTCATAAACAAAAGAGGATGAAAAGACAGAAAGAATATCAAATTGTACTCATCAAAAAAGTTCAGAGAAATACACAGAAAATGTCTAATAACAAAGACAGAAAATACAATGCCATAGATATGACCATAGAGGGACCCAATCTTTGTACACATAATGCTCTTCAAGCCTGGTGAAACACTTTGAAATCAGGTCACTAGGTATGATTTGACTCTTGGTTTGGGGGATATATAATACCATAAAAGTAAAGTAACTGGAGTGAGTGTCACTTGGGGAACTGTCAGTATCAAATTAAACAAAAATCTGCTAAAGAATGTTTGGATAAATCAGGTTTAAATGGATTTGGTGTACTTGGGACACTGAAGTTCATTTAAGAGTACTGTATTGACTCATGGGGTAAAATAGAAAATGTACAATAACTTTAACAGAAATTTTGCTTTTTCTTAATTCCATGTGCTTTCATTCTTTGTAAAAATTATATGACAACTCTGCTATATCCTCAAGAACAGAACTTGGCATATTATCAAAATAAGGAAAAGTCTGTTTCTCTGAGCGCTTTCCCTTTTTCTGACACAATATAAAGATTTCACATTGCGTCTTCCATGTTAAATTCTGCCTGCCTTAGTTTCTTTTTCTTCTTTTTGTTTTGATTCTTGCTGACAGAACTTATTCATTAATTCAGCTACTTTGCAGATGTCATTTTCCACAAAACAGTATAATCATAATGCTCAATTATTATACTATAATGAGTCTCAGTTTGAAAATATTGGAAGAAGACGTCTGAATTAACCATGGACAAGAACTGTCCTTCACCATGGCTTATTAGGATATTACTTTGATTTACTATGTTTGGCAGTAGGATTTACATGCCAACCTGCCATTAAAATCTTATGATGAGATCTCAGGAGTCAGCACATTAGTCTTACTACTATTATATCTTCAATAAGCATAACTTGAAGACAATGTCTTGAAGTTCAAGTAAAAGTTCTTTAAAGGGTACTTAAAACTGAAACTTCAAGGAAAAAAAAAAAAAAAGATACAGACTAATCATTTCTGAAAGACTGATTTTTCCTTAGCACTAGATAAAATCTGACGGTCTTATATATATAACATTTCGGTTTTGATATTTTTAAATGAAGTACAGATTAATTAAAAATTAATCTACAATGTATTTCTGCCTTTTTGTTCCTGAAAAGCTCCACATAAATACAAACTCATAGAATCTTAGAATCATGGAATCATTGAAACATAGAATGGTTTGGGTTGGAAGGGTTCTTAAAGATCATCTAGCCCCAACCCTCCTTACCATGGGCAGTAAAACATTCCACTAGAGCAGGTTGCTCAAAGTCTCATCCAACTTGGCCTTAAACACTTCCAGGTATGGGGAATCCACAGCTTCTCTGGCCAAGCTGTTTCAGTGTCTCACCACACTCTGAGTAAAGATTTTTTTTTCCTTTTATCTAATCTAAATCTACCATTTTTACTTTAGCACCATTAGCCCTTGTCCTATCACTACACTTCCTGACAAAGAGTCCTCTCCCGTTTTCTTGCAGGCCACCTTTTGTCATTGGCAAACCTGCAGAGTTTGTCATTGGCAAACTTGCAGGGACTTGCTCAGTCCCACTGTCCATGTCACCAACAAAGACGTTAAACAGCACCAGTCCAATACTGAACCTTGAAGAACACCACTCATTACTGATCTCCACTTGGACATTAAGCCATTGACCACAAATCTTTGAATGTGACCATCCAGCCAATTCCTTACCCACTGAATGGCCTACCCATCAAATCCATGTCTTTCCAATTTAGAGACAAGGATATCATGGGGGACAGGGTCAGATGCTTTGCACAAGTCCAGGTAGATGATGTCAGTTGCTCTTCCCCTATCCACCAATGCTGTAACCCCATCATAGAAGGCCACCAGATTTGTCAGGCCCCATCTGTCCTTAGTGAAGCCATGTTGGCTGTTACCAATCACCTCCTTATTTTCCATGTGCCTTAGCATAGTTTCCAGGAGCATCTGGTCCAAGATCTTTCTGAGCACAGAGGTGAGATTGACTGGCCTGTAGTTCCCCAGGTCTTCCTTTTTTCACTTTTTAAAAATGGGTGTTTTGTTTCCCCTCTTTGAATCAGTGGGAACTTCACTGAGCTGCCATTTCTTCTCAAATATGATGGATTTCATCTGCCAGTTCCTTCAGAACACATGGATACATCTCATCAGGTCCCATGGACTTGTGCATTTTCAGGTTCCTTAGATGGACTTGAACCTGATCTTCCCCGACAGTGGGTGGTTCTTCATTCTCCCAGCCCGTCTTTCTCTTCTGGCACTTGAGCTGTTTGGCTAGAGCACTAGCTGTTGAAGACTGAGGCAAAAAAGTCATTGAGGACCTCGACCTTCTCCATGTCCCAGGTAGCCCGTATCCTTCAAGAGAGGGCTCACATTTTCTTTAGTCTTCCTTTTATCACTGATGTACCTATATAAACCTTTCTTGTTGCCCCTGACGTCCATGGCCAAATTTAATTCTAGGGCTTTAGCTTTCCTAGACTGATCCCTGACTGCTCATGCAATTTCTCTGTATTCCTCCCAGGCTACCTGTCCTAGCTTCTACCTTCTGTAGGCCTTATTTTCCTGAATTATTTTAGCTAGAATCTCATTTTTCATCCATGTAGTCCTCCTGGCATTTTTGCCTGACTTCTTTGCTGAGATGCATCACTCTTGAGCTTGGAGGAGACGATCCTTGAATGTTAACAAGCTTTTCTGGGCCCCTCTTTCCTCCAGGGCTTTATCCCACATTACTCTACCAAACAGATCCTTGAAGAGGCTAAAGTCTGCTCTCCTGAAGTCCAGGGCTGTGAAGTTGCTGTGTGCTCAACTCCTCAGTGCCTTCAGGATCCTAATCTCCACCATTTGACACTGTAAATGGACTCCACAAATTAAATGCTAGTGTACCTTCCTTCTGACCAAAAAAGAAAACATTTCTTGCTGCTAGAGACAAAGCTAACTGACATGGTAGCTGAAAATATTTTGAATGAATAAAGCTCAAAATTCAGTCACCTTAACATGACTTAGAGAGAACAGCAGCAGCACAGAAACAAAATCTCACTGTGGTATATCTCCTTTGCTTGCCCAGAAGGATTCTTGTGCCTGGAATAAATGTATATGTGTTTAAAAACACATATATTTCTTTTAAAAGGATTGGCACATCTCTGAGAAGAATTCTTGTTTATACATTTTCAATGAAACTTTACACCCAGCTATTCGGCTACTGCATATAGCCATTTTCAAGTCCTTGCTCATATTTGCTTGCAGCTAGCTTACACCAAAGAATAGAAAGGCAGAGACAAAGAAAGAGCTTTGAAAAGGTCATGAGGTATCAAACAAAATCAGTATTAGCCTCTGTCCTAAAAAAATGTTGAGATATTAAAAGATTTCAAATGATCTGTGAACCTTCCAAGGAAATTCCAGGTTTTGGTAAATGTATGCCTGATAGATATCTATATGTGTAACTGAACAGTGAAAATGAAACTGTAGGATCTGAAGGAGGTTCAGAAATCTAAAAATTGTAGTTAAAATACAGTTCACAAGGCGATTGCACTGAATTATTGAATGGATAACATAATCTTCCAGGCCTATTTAGCACAGATTCAATGCAGGAGCTGTTCTGCATTTAAACAGTGCAATAGCATCAATAACCAACATCATCATTGTCCTGGTTTCAGGTAGGACAGAGTTAATTTTCCTCCTAGTAGCTGGCAGGGTGCTATGTTTTGGATTAGAATGAGAAGAGCACTGATAACATGCTGATGTTTTAATTGTTGTAGAGCAGTGCTTACACCAAGCCAAGGACTTTTCAGCCTCTCTCTGTCCTGCTAGCGAGCAGGCTAGGGATGCAGCAGAAGCTGGGAGGGGACAGACCCAGGACAGCTGACCCAAACTGGCCAAAGGGGTATTCCATACCATCTGACGTCATGCTGAACAATATATAGGGGTGGCTAGCCGGGGTGGAGGGGGGGGCCGGCTGCTCGGGGATAGGCTGGGCATCGGTCAACGGGTGGTGAGCAATTGCATTGTGCATCACTTATTTCGTACACATTATTACTATTGATACTATTATTATTATTATTGTTATTGTTATTCTTTTCCCTGTCTTAATAAACTGTCTTTATCTCAACTCACAGACTTCACTTTTCCCGTTTCTCTCCCCCATCCCGGAGAGGGAGGGGGGAGGGTGAGCGAAAGGCTGTGTGGTGTTTGACTGCCAGCCGGGCTAAACCACGACAGCCCATTTGGCGCCCAACGTGGGGCTCGAAGGGTTGAGATATCGACAGATTTGACCAGAGTGTGTTAAACTAAAATTGGTATAAGTATTCGACCTGCTTAATAGTTGCTAGTCACAATGTTGATTGCCTTAATCTCAAGTCTGCTGTGCCTGTTTCCCAAATTGAGTTTTATAGCAAGTTACTTTCTGTATGTGCTCCCTGTCATGCTGTTTATCCTTTCCGGGCCCTGGTTTAAGATTGTTATGGTACTGTGTGGTGTAACGATGGCTTATGAAATGATGAGGTATCTGGTCATGACTCTAACCTGGTATTTGTACTCAGCACTGTCGTCGACTCTATACTTCGGAAACCATATCTCAGAAACTATTAGCAATTACACCTATTGCCTTTTTTCATCAGGGAGTCAGTCTCTGGAGGGGACAGGGGAAGATATTTTTTCCTACCTGTTCACTCTCCCTTCCTCCTTCACCACCCTCTTATCCCCCGAGCTAGTTACGGTAGCTCTCCAAGATGTTGAATATCCTTGGGATACTCAGACCAGCATGTTCTTGTTGTTATGTCTCCTGAATGCGCTTCAGGTTTTGTTTAAGGTTAAACAACTACTTAGGAATCTCATCCGGAGATCTGTCTTGAGGCGGGATAGTTGCGAGTGGCAGGGAGTGTGGGAGGATATGGGCAGGTTTCTAGGGCAGTGGGCACCTCCAGTGTTTTGGACATTCACCCCTGAACAACTGCAAAATCCTAAAAAACTGGTAGAATGCTTGAAAAAAAGGTGTCATGACTCTGGCAGTTCCAAAGTGACACAAATCACTGTGGCGTGCTGGGGTCTGGCTTGTGCCTATCGAGCTGCAATTGATGCTACTATCAACCTAGTGACAGACCCTGCGGCCGTTCCAGTCCCGGCTCCTGCAGCCACTCCAGCTCCAGCTCCCGCAGCCGTCCCGGCTCCAGCTCCCGCAGCTGTCCCGGCTCCAGCTCCCGCAGCCGTACCAGCTCCCGCAGCCGTTCCGGCTCCAGCTCCCGCAGCCGTTCCAGCTCCAGCTCCCGCAGCTGTCCCGGCTCCAGCTCCCGCAACCGTTCCAGCTCCCGCAGCCGTTCCAGTTCCAGGTCCCGCAGCCGTTCCAGTTCCAGCTCCCGCAGCCATTCCAGCTCCAGCTCCCGCAGCTGTCCCGGCTCCAGCTCCCGCAGCCGTTCCAGCTCTCGCAGCCGTCCCGGCTCCAGCTCCCGCAGCCGTTCCAGCTCTCGCAGCCGTCCCGGCTCCAGCTCCCGCAGCCATTCCGGCTCCAGCTCCCGCAGCCGTTCCAGCTCCAGCTCCCGCAGCCGTTCCGGCTCCCACAGCCGTTCCAGCTCCTGCAGCCGCCCCGGCTCCAGCTCCCGCAGCCGTTCCAGCTCCCGCAGCCGTCCCGGCTCCAGCTCCTGCAGCCGTTCCAGCTCCCGCAGCCGTTCCCACTCCTGTGGCTGGGTCAGAGAAACAAACTGTAGCAGTGCAAGTTGCCCCTGCAGAGGGTACTCCAACCCCTGTGGCAGACCCTGTGGCTGGGTCGGAGAAACGAACTGTAGCAGTGCAAGTTGACCCTGCAGAGGGTATTCCAATCCCTGTGGCAGACCCTGTGGCTGGGTCGGAGAGGCGAGCTGTAGCAGTGCAAGTTGCCCCTGTAGAAAAGGTGAAAAAATGGTATAGAGACGCAGGTCGTTTAGAACGCAGAAAGTCTTCTGCTAAGTCTGGGTCTGGAGAAGACGAGGCTGGGCCATCAAGTGTGCAGGAGGATGAAGATGAGGATGAGGATGTCAGTAAGTCAACAGTAACTACCCGAACCCTATACCAGCGTGAGCTACGAGATGTGCGAAAAGATTTTGGTCGTTGTATAGGTGAACAGCTTGTCACCTGGCTGCTCCGGTGCTGGGACACTGGAGCCAATGGTGTGAAATTAGAGGGCAGGGAAGCCAAGCGGTTGGGATCCCTTGCTAGAGATGCAAGCATTGACAAAGCAATTGGAGATGGAGCACGATCTCACAGCCTCTGGAGGCGTCTCCTGTTAGCTGTGAAGGGAAGGTATCCCTACAAGGAAGAACTTGTATGTCTACCAGTCAAGTGGACCACCATGGAGAAGGGAATTCAGTACCTGAGGGAATTAGCCATACGGGAAGTAATTTATAAGGACCTAGACGACGCACAAACATCCACAGATCCAGATGAAGTCCAGTGTACTCGACCCATGTGGCGGAAGTTTGTACGGAATGCACCATCAACATGGGACAGCACATTGTCAATAATAACCTGGATAGACGGTGAAGATCCCACAGTGGGTGACGTGGCTAAACAACTCCGGGAGTACGAAGGAAATCTCTCCTCTTCCCTACAGGCCTGAGTCTCGGCTGTGGAGAAACTCTCTGAAGAGTTCCACCAACTTAAAGAGAATTTATCTTCCCCCCCACCTGAACAAACCAGTGGCCACCAACTAAAAGAGAATACTTTGGAGAAACTTTTTGAAGAGGTCCACCAACTTAAAGAGAATTTATATTCCCCCCAACCTGAACGAGCCAGTGGCCACCAACTAAAAGAGAATACTTTGGAGAAACTGTTTGAAGAGGTCCACCAACTTAAAGAGAGTGTATTTTCTTCCCCACCTGTACAAACCAGCGTCTCGGCTATTAGGGGTAAACGTGCATCCGTGCAAAGAAGACAATACGGTGGGTACACACCCCGCGCCACCCTGTGGTTTTACCTACGTGACCATGGAGAGGACATGAGAAAATGGGATGGAAAATCTACTGAGACCCTAGAGGCACGGGTACGTGAGTTGCAAAAGAAAACAATCGGGAGAAAGGGGTTCTCTGAAAAGTTTGCTGCTCCAACTTCTAGCAGGCAGTCTTTTAAACACAGAAACGAAGATTCTGACCAGGACTAGAGGGGCCCTGCCTCCAGCCAGGGGGAGGAAAGGGACAACCGAGTTTATTGGACTGTGTGGATTCGATGGCCTGGCACGTCTGACGCACAGAAGTATAAGGCTCTAGTAGACACCGGTGCACAATGTACTCTAATGCCATCAAGCTGTAAAGGGCCGGAGCCCATCTGTATTTATGGCGTGACAGGGGGATCCCAGCAGTTAACTGTATTGGAAGCTGAAGTGAGTCTAACCGGAAATGAGTGGCAAAAGCACCGTATTGTGACTGGCCCGGATGCTCCGTGCATCCTTGGCATAGACTATCTTAGAAGAGGATATTTCAAGGACCCAAAAGGGTTCCGCTGGGCTTTTGGCATAGCTGCCTTAGAGACAGAGGACATTAAACAGTTGTCTACCTTGCCCGGTCTCTCAGAGGACCCTTCTGTTGTGGGGTCGCTGAGGGTTGAAGAACAGCAAGTGCCAATCGCTACCACAACTGTGCACCGGCGGCAATATCGCACCAACCGAGACTCCCTGATTCCCATCCACGAGCTAATTTGTCAACTGGAGAGCCAAGGAGTGATCAGCAAGACCCATTCACCTTTTAATAGTCCCATATGGCCAGTGCGAAAGTCTAATGGTGAGTGGAGACTAACAGTGGACTATCGTGGCCTGAACGAAGTCACGCCACCACTGAGTGCTGCAGTGCCGGACATGCTAGAACTCCAGTACGAACTGGAATCAAAGGCAGCCAAGTGGTATGCCACAATTGATATTGCTAATGCATTTTTCTCCATCCCTCTAGCAGCAGAGTGCAGGCCACAGTTTGCTTTCACTTGGAGGGGAGTCCAATATACTTGGAATCGGCTGCCCCAGGGGTGGAAACATAGCCCTACCATTTGCCATGGTCTGATCCAGTCTGCGCTGGAGCAGGGGGAGGCTCCTGAACACCTGCAGTACATCGATGACATCATTGTGTGGGGTGACACTGCAGAGGAAGTTTTCGAGAAAGGGAAGAAAATAGTCCAAATCCTTCTGAAGGCCGGTTTTGCCATAAAACAAAATAAAGTTAAAGGACCTGCACGAGAGATCCAGTTTTTAGGAATAAAATGGCAAGATGGACGTCGTCAAATCCCAATGGATGTGATCAACAAAATAACAGCTATGTCTCCACCAACTAGCAAGAAGGAAACACAAACTTTCCTAGGTGTCGTGGGGTTTTGGACAATGCATATTCCAAATTACAGTCTGATTGTAAACCCGCTCTACCAAGTAACTCGTAAGAAGAATGCTTTTGAATGGGGCCCTGAGCAACGACAAGCCTTTGAACAAATTAAACAGGAAATAGTTCATGCAGTAGCCCTTGGGCCTGTCCGAACAGGACCAGATGTAAAGAATGTGCTCTACACCGCAGCCAGGGAGAATGGTCCCACCTGGAGTCTCTGGCAGAAAGAACCTGGGGAAACTTGAGGTCGACCCCTGGGGTTTTGGAGTCGGGGATACAGAGGATCTGAGGCCCGCTATACTCCAACCGAAAAGGAGATATTGGCAGCATATGAGGGAGTTCGATCTGCTTCGGAAGTGGTCGGTACTGAAGCGCAGCTCCTCCTGGCACCCCGACTGCCGGTACTGGGTTGGATGTTCAAAGGAAGGGTCCCCTCTACACATCATGCAACTGATGCTACATGGAGCAAGTGGGTTGCACTGATTACTCAGCGGGCTCAAATAGGAAACCCCAGTCGCCCAGGAATCCTGGAAGTGATTATGGACTGGCCAGAAGGCAAGTACTTTGGGATATCATCAGAGGAGGAGGTGGTCCGTGCTGAAGAAGCCCCACTGTACAACAAGCTACCAGAAAATGAGAAGAAGTATGCCCTGTTCACTGGTGGGTCCTGTCGTATTGTGGGAAAGCATCGGAGATGGAAAGCTGCTGTATGGAGTCCTACACAACGAGTTGCAGAAGCTGCTGAGGGAGAAGGTGAATCGAGTCAGTTTGCAGAAGTGAAAGCCGTTCAGCTGGCCTTAGATATTGCTGAACGAGAAAAGTGGCCAGTTCTCTATCTCTATACTGATTCATGGATGGTAGCAAATGCCCTGTGGGGGTGGCTACAACAATGGAAGCAGAACAACTGGGAACGCCGGGGCAAACCCATCTGGGCTGCTGCATTGTGGCAAGATATTGC
Organism: Cygnus olor; assembly: GCF_009769625.2. Classification (NCBI taxonomy): domain Eukaryota; kingdom Metazoa; phylum Chordata; class Aves; order Anseriformes; family Anatidae; genus Cygnus; species Cygnus olor. The sequence goes on along the minus strand of NC_049170.1, from coordinate 143,781,360 downwards.
TGCCCGGGTAGAGAACCTGGTTGTAAAGGTACGCCATGTAGATGCTCATGTGCCCAAGAATCGGGCTACTGAAGAACATCAAAACAACCAGCAGGTGGATCAGGCTGCTAAGATTGAAGTGGCTCAGGTGGACCTGGACTGGCAACATAAAGGTGAATTATTTATAGCCCGATGGGCCCATGACACCTCAGGCCATCAAGGTAGAGATGCAACATACAGATGGGCTCGTGACCGAGGGGTGGACCTGACCATGGACACTATAGCACAGGTTATTCATGATTGTGAAACATGTGCTGCAATTAAACAAGCCAAACGGTCAAAGCCTCTCTGGTATGGAGGACGATGGCTGAAATACAAATATGGAGAGGCCTGGCAGATTGATTACATCACACTCCCCCAAACCCGCAACGGCAAGCGCCACGTACTTACAATGGTGGAAGCAACCACCGGATGGCTGGAAACATATCCTGTGCCCCATGCCACCGCCCGGAACACTATCCTGGGCCTTGAAAAGCAAGTCCTATAGCGACATGGCACCCCAGAAAGAATTGAGTCAGACAATGGGACTCATTTCCGAAACAACCTTATAGACACTTGGGCCAAAGAACATGGTATTGAGTGGGTGTATCACATCCCTTATCATGCACCAGCCTCCGGGAAAGTTGAACGATACAATGGACTGTTAAAGACTACACTGAAAGCAATGGGTGCTGGGACATTCAAAAATTGGGAAACACATTTGGCAAAGGCCACCTGGTTAGTCAATACTAGAGGATCTGCCAACCGAGCTGGACCTGCCCAATCAAACCTGTTACGCACTGTAGAAGGGGATAAAGTTCCTGTAGTGCACGTAAGAAACATGCTGGGTAAGACAGTCTGGGCTACTCCCGCCTCAGGAAAAGGCAAGCCCATTCGTGGGATTGCTTTTGCTCAGGGACCTGGATGCACTTGGTGGGTAATGCAAGAGAATGGGGAGGTCCGGTGTGTACCTCAAGGGGACCTAATACTGGGTGAGAATAGCCCATGAGTTGAATTATAGTATGTTAATTATCATATAACACTGTATGTCATCGCTACCATGGTTGCTATATATCATAGATGAAAATGGTGATTAATTAGAAGGTATTGGAAAGAGTGTAACCTGAGCATGACATAAATGGTATGGAATAAGGGGTGGATATCTGTCCTGGTTTCAGGTAGGACAGAGTTAATTTTCCTCCTAGTAGCTGGCAGGCTGCTATGTTTTGGATTAGAATGAGAAGAGCGCTGATAACATGCTGATGTTTTAATTGTTGTAGAGCAGTGCTTACACCAAGCCAAGGACTTTTCAGCCTCTCTCTGTCCTGCTAGCGAGCAGGCTAGGGATGCAGCAGGAGCTGGGAGGGGACAGACCCAGGACAGCTGACCCAAACTGGCCAAAGGGGTATTCCATACCATCTGACGTCATGCTGAACAATATATAGGGGTGGCTAGCCGGGGTGGAGGGGGGGGCCGGCTGCTCGGGGATAGGCTGGGCATCGGTCAACGGGTGGTGAGCAATTGCATTGTGCATCACTTATTTCGTACACATTATTACTATTGATACTATTATTATTATTATTATTATTGTTATTGTTATTGTTATTGTTATTCTTTTCCCTGTCTTAATAAACTGTCTTTATCTCAACTCACAGACTTCACTTTTCCCGTTTCTCTCCCCCATCCCGGAGAGGGAGGGGGGAGGGTGAGCGAACGGCTGTGTGGTGTTTGACTGCCAGCCGGGCTAAACCACGACAATCATAAATAATCTTACAATGATTTATAAATCCAGTCCCAAATTGTAAATGACTTTTATGTCATAATCATTAATCAGCATTAGGGTATTTATCCATAATGCATTTGGTCCAACTAAAATATCAAGAAGCAGAGAGGCATTGGGCAAGAGATAGGTCTTGGGTCTTCAAAAAGCTCAATAAATTAGCTCTAATGAAGTTGAGACATTGACTAACAACATATACCTCTGCATTTCAGTTATGTGTGAGTAACATTTCTTTCTAAACTTTAAATATTACAAAGTGTTTAACTGGTATTATTTGAGATTTTCGTAAATTTTTTTTCTTTTTTTTTTCTTTTTTTTTTTTTCCTCATGTTTTATAGGTTCTAACAGATAGTCACTGCCACAATGCAAGCAACCTTTTCCCCAATTATTATTTCTGATTATTTTCTGTACTGCCTGTGTTACATTTTCAAATTAAAGAATTTCTGCTCATTTTCACATTTCTACTTCCCATTCTTTTTATTATTATTATTTTTAATATTTTAATGTATTCTCTACTCATGTATATAGCTTATGTATTAGTTTAGTGATATGGTTTAGTGGAGGACCTGTTAGTGCTAGGTCAGAGGTTGGACTACGTGATCTTGGAGGTCTCTTCCAACCTGGATGATTCTGTGATATGTTATACTTATCTGAAGAATCACACATATTAGCATTCATATTTAAATGTTAGCAATTCAAAGGATTTTCTGAATTGCTGGTTTGCCAGATTTATGGCATGTCCTTTTCCCTTGCTGCTTTCCAAAGGGACCTAACAGACAATTTGGTAGAACATCATCTGCCTTTGGCCTCTAGAACAAGAGGCTCAGTCAGGATCTCTGAAAATTTCAGAACATGCATCTGTTCAGTGATGGACAAGGTAGAATCCTTTTCTCTATCAGCATCTGGTGCTCTAATTTCACTGTCACTAACAGAGGAATCATCCAACTACAGATGAAAATAATTAAATGGGCCATAAAAGCATATACTAAAGAGCTGTTGATGCCTTCCTACAGAGCAAATAATCAAGCTTGTAAGGCACCTCCAAAGATATTTGTATGCTTCAATGGCAAATGAGTAGATGGGCATCTTTGGAAAGTCCAAAGATGTCAAATGTTATTTAAATTGTAAGATGAGAAAAGACATGTTATGATGCAGAAGGTGCTCATCTTTAACCAAAAGGATTCATTGACTTAGACATGTAACTTCATTGTCACACTGCATCATTTAGAAGTTTACATGTGCTTTTTTTTGTTTGTTTGTTTTGTTTTGCTTTACTTAATCATTGATTTATTTTTCTTGTGGGAGTTTTTAAATACCCACTTTTGGTGTCAGGAAATTTTCATGATTACATATGTTGAAGAGTCCAAAAATAAGCAGTGATTATGTCTGGGGAGATTGGAGCTCCATTAAGAATAAGAATAATTTATATAAAATAAAGAATTGTCTAAAGAACTTAGTTCATATGTGTGTTACTTCAATATTTCTCTGCATTACTGTACATCCTATGCCTCAGCATTATATGATGTGCTGTTTTATTTGCTATCTCATATTCTTCATGAGAACTAGATATAACACACAGTTGTAATATGATGCTTTATTTGGTATGAAAAACATAAAGGTCGAGGTGTATTTCAGACCCATGTTTTTCACTGCATGATGGAAAATGTTACTTTTGCTTGTTTAATTTAAAATTACGTACATTATACCCTTATAGCCTGTACTACATATATTAGTGGGGAAAAGCAAAACAAAATGAAATAAAACAAAACAAAAAGTAGTAGTAAAAAAAAAAATGGTTTTTACCTGTTTCATGTGAGAAGCATGCTTGCTACATGCAATTTTGCTTTAATTAAATGGTGTCCAGCTACTGGCTGTGAGAGATGTCAAATGGATGTCAAATGCCATGGTCAGCCTCTAGATGATTTCCACCAAAGTATGTCTTCAAACTACCTGAAATAGATTGCAGAGCTGAACTAAACCAGTCAAATTCAAATGACAAATTAAGTATACATTTCAACACAAGGGACTGTCATTAAGATGAGCTAGCAGACAGAGGATGCATTCTTAAATATTCACTCATCAGAAAAAATATTTTCATTAATGATTTATTATAGTTTCCAATACAGAGGTAGCAGGATTATAACTTTTGGCCTGTTTCATGTAGAAAGCTGAACCTAGCAGTCCTCTGTGACCTGAAGAGTTCACAAATATGATTTTTTAGCAGAAGATAGGCAGCTTGTGTTCAAATGGACACAACTATGGTGTATTCGTCAGTGAGTTGTATTCATACCTTTTTTCCAGTTAAAAATATACTGTAGATCAACAATATGAAGGATGCCTATTCTACGCAAAATTCCCTGTCCTGGTTTTAGTTAGGATAGAGTTAATTTTCCTCCTAGTAGCCGGTAGGGTGCTATGTTTTGGATTAGGATGAGAAGAGTGCTGATAACATGCTGATGTTTTAATTGTACAGAGCAGTGCTTACACTAAGCCAAGGACTTTTCAGCTTCTCGCTCTGTCCTGCCAGTGGGCAGGCTAGGGGTGCAGCAGGATCTGGGAGGGGACAGACCCAGGACAGCTGACCCAAACTGGCCAAAGGGGTATTCCATACCATCTGACATCATGCTAAACAACTGCCAACTGGGTTAAACCACACCATTCCCATAGAAACATTAGTATAGTACCATATCAAGGTTTTCTTCAGGGTGAATCTCCAAACATTTATTTTTAAAAAAACAAAAAGCAAACAAACTAACAAACAAAAAAGTAAAGAAGTGATAGTAAAGAAGTGTTATTAGCAACAGTAATATGGCAATTTTCTTTCAAAGAGTGCCAGTCAGACAGAGCAAAGATAGATCTATGTAATGGAAAATTATTATTATTAATAATAATAATAATAAATAGACTGAATAGTAAGATTGAACTCCCTATGTTTTATGACCATTTATTGATGGATACTGTTATTTTCACTAACCATATTGACTTTGAGTTAACATTAAATAAGGCTTTTAGAATAAACTTGTGATGTTAGTTATATATTTATACTGTATTATTGGTTACATTTTCCTTCTTTTCTCTGCTACAAGAGTTGCTCCAAGAAAGAGTGGTTGAAAGACAACAATGAATAATATCAAATGAAGCAGTGATGGGAACCAAGTATGAACAGTCACACTAATTTATGAGCATGTGACGAATTCTTATGCCAGCAGGGT